>NC_053500.1:59274390-59346327 GCF_905171775.1 Rana temporaria | reverse complement strand
ATGCAGTATATAGACGATAGACTGATCGATCTCCTATAGCAGGTGACTGTGTGAAATGACAGTTCCCCCGCCCCCACCCTCTGGCCAGCATATCCTTATAAGGAGGTGTGTGGCGGGTGTCTGTATGTGATGAGCAGACATCTCCTCTCTCTCTCTCGGGTGTAATCCTATATGTAGTGTAATGTGATGACTATATGTGTATATAGGAGGGCGGACACCTCCCCTCCCCCCTCCATTGACACATAAGAAGATATAGGTAGATCACCGATTTCTTCTCCTTTCCTTATATGGAGCGAAACACAACTCCCTGCAGATTAATCCCCCTCCATATATGGCAGTCAGGAGAAGGCTGGGTGAGCTGGACGTCGCTGATTGGCTGCCCAGTATCACAGCAACCAAACGTCTCCCCTGGAAAGCTGGCAGGAGCCGCTTAACCCCTCCCCTCCCTCTCTCCTCTGACAGCCCCGTATGTGTGTGTGCGGAGACATCCCGGGACACGTGATCCCGGCATCGGATCGTACCTTCTACACGTATTTATAGGGCAGTTCATTACTCCATAAAGGATCCATTTATTTCCAGATCAATCTCTCCTGATATGAATAATCAATCACATAGGGATGTGGATTTTGATCAATAGTTATAAGATACAATCGTGGCTCATGTTCCTTAGTATTGATCACATCTCTGTTTCCCCCATATAACTCCACAACCTGATCGATTGATTTATGATCGTATTCATGAACAAAGTATTTCAGTGCGATGGAAAACGATGGATGATTTTCCACCCCGGCCAATCAAATCGCTTTTTTCAATTGCTTGTCGATTCAATCATTTTGATCGATTTTCACATCAACAAGATAATAAAATGAAAGGGTGTATGTCCACCATTATGTTGGCCACACACTTCAATAAAATCAAGAGATTGATCAGCGATTCCATCAAAATAATCCAATCAAAAAATGTATACACATTCCATTCCAATGTACAATTGATAAAGTACAACTAATCGACCAATTTCGATCACATTTTATCCATTGATCAAACATGGAGATCAGACTTGGAAACTTGATTGCATTATTAACTATCCATGTGTCCAATCTGTAATTGGTGCACAGATCCCCCATCACAGCCCCCCCCCCCCTTCTATAGAACTCACATGGCCAGGGAGAGGAAACTTGTGATCTTCTAGGAAAAACCCAAATAATATGTCTGCCAATTGAGAAGTGAGACTACCCAGAACACACAGGGACTGTCAGGGTGGGGATGATGTACAGAGTAATCAAAAGACATTGGATCCTAAGGGATCACAGCTTCTCATCTAATTTATTGGATCCTTAAAGGGATCGTCTTCTCTAATTCACCTCATCCTTAAAGTGATCACATCTTCTCTCATCTAATAGATAAGAGGAAATGTGATAACTTTAAGGATCCAATTAAATTAGATGAGAGATAATGTGATCACTTTAAGGATCCAATGAATTAGATAATTTTCCGGGTTAATAAGATAACACGATCTCTGCTTACAAGTGGAGTGAGCACAGCTCTGTCTTGTTCATATGGACATTAGGGGGATCATTCTGATTATTAGGGGATCAGTCTGATTATTTAGTGATCGACTGTGATTGCTCTGAATGTAATATAATCAATAGATCTCTAATACCCGGATCAGTGCAGTGCGGGTACATAGAAGTGTACAGGTGTCCCCTTATGTACTGTCATCACTCTTCTATGTTATTCACATGACAGAGATGGCACTCTTCCTTCACTAAGCATAGTGCAATCCATAGATACCTGACTTCATAGGGGTACATATTGCTCTATGATCACCTTCTATAGGCACACACTGCACTGTTATCACTGATACCTGACTTCCTATGGGAAAAACATTGCACATCGCAATGCAAATATCTATAAGCAAACATTGCACTGTGATCACTGATATCTGAGCTCTTATGGGGACATATTGCACCGTGATCACTGATATCTGACCACCCAAGAGCCCACATAGCACAGTTATCATTGATATCTGTCCAAGTGTCCATCTATGAACAGACATTGCACTGTGATCGCTGATACCTGACTTCTTATGAGTACATATTGCACTGTGATTACTGATATCTGACCTCCTATGGGCACACATTGCACTGTGATCACATATCTGTGCCTGGGGCGGTGTCTTGACCCCAGTAATACAGTAAGGACAGCGATCAGACGGTGTAGGGAGAAGCTTCTAAAGTTCTCCACCACCCTGAGAGTGCAATATCCCTGTCCCAGCACCGCCTGTTCTGCTCTATGTACAAAGATGATGAAACACAGCGGAGTCTGGACACGTCACCCAATTGTACATCATTCACACTCTATGGGCTCGTCTATGGAGCCTAGAACTCCACTGATCCTAGGAAAAGCACTGTATTGTGCAATATGTATATTATAGGAACCGATTTATACCGACTCTATGAAATAGCTCTGTATTGTGCAATATGTATATTATGGGAGCCGATTTATATTCACTATAGAAATTGCTCTGTATGGTGCAATATATATATTATGGGAGCCGATGTATATTGACTATAGAAATTGCTCTGTATGGTGCAATATATATATTATGGGAGCTGATTTATGACGATCCTACAGGAATAGCACAGCACTGTGTAATTTGTACATTGGTCATCTTTGGCGCTACACCGTGCAATATGTACATAGAGACCGATCCTAGTAATAGCTTTGCTTTATGTAATAAGTACACTATAGAGGCCAATCATTCACACTGATAATGACAAATAAATAGCACTCCGTGGTTTATTTATTATATACATTATAGAGGCTGCTTTACACAGACCCTATCGGAATAGCATTACACTGTACAAAATGTACATTATAGAGGCTGAGTTACACATATTTTGCTCTGCACTGTGTTCTATACATTATAGAGGCAGATTTACAATGATCATGTCTAAATATAGCACTGTACTGTGTAATATGTACATTACACTTTACACTGATCATGCCTAGATATAGCACTGCTCTGTGTAATATGTACATTACACTTTACACTGATCATGCCTAGATATAGCACTGCTCTGTGTAATATGTACATTATAGAGGCTGATTACATCATAGAATAACATTGCAATAATCTGTACATATTACATGCAATGTTATTCTATGATGTAATCAGCCTCTATAATGTACATATTAAGCAGTGCTATTCCTAGACATGATCAGGGTGAACCAGCCTCTATAATTTACATATTACACAGAGCAGTGCTATTCCCAGATATGATCAGTATAAATCAGTCTCTAAAATGTACATATTACACAGAGCAGGGCTATAATGTACATATTACACAGTACAGTTCTATATCTAGACATGATCATTGTAAATCTGCCTCTATAATCTATATAACACAGTGCAGAGCTATGTCAAGGCAAAATAAGTGTAACTCAGCCTCTATAATGTACATGTTATACAGTTTACACTGATCCTATAACATTGCTCTGTGTAATATGTACATTATAGAGGGTCATTTATTCTGATCATGTCTAAGAATAGCACTGGCTGATTCACCCTGATCATGTCTAGGAATAGCATTGCTTAATATGTACATTATAGAGGCTCATTACATCGTAGAAAAACATTGTTCTGTGTAATATGTACATTATAGAGGCTGATTTACCCTCATCATGTCTGAGAATAGCACTGCTCTGTGAAATAGAGGCTGATCATGTCTAGGAATAGCACTGCTCTGTGTAATATGTACATTATAGAGGCTGATTTACCCTGATCATGTCTGGGAATAGCACTACTCTGTGTAATATAGAGGCTGATTTACCCTGATCATATCTAGGAATAGCATTGCTCTGTGTAATATGTACATTATAGAGGCTGATTTACCCTGATCATGTCTAGGATTTGCATTGCTCTGTGTAATATAGAGGCTGATTTACCCTGGTCATGTCTAGGAATAGCATTGCACTGTGTAATAGAGGCTGATAATGTCTAGGAATAGAACTGCTCTGAGTAATATGTACATTTTGGAGGCTGATTTACCCTGATCATGTCTGGGAATAGCACTGCTCTGTGTAATATGTACATTATAGAGGCTGATTTAACCTGATCATGTCTGGAAATAGCACTGCTCTGTGTAATATGTACATTATAGAGGCTGATTTGCACTGATCATGTCTGGGGATAGAACTGCTCTGTGTAATATGTACATTATAGAGGCTGATTTGCACTGATCATGTCTGGGGATAGAACTGCTCTGTGTAATATGTACATTATAGAGGCTGATTTACTAAATCTCGTTGACTTTGCAAGCTGTGACTTTCTATACTGGAAATGTGATGAGAAGGACAGCTGTCTCTATCACAATGACACCAGCCCCTGTCTCTATCACAATGACACCAGCCCCTTTCTCTATCACAATGACACCAGCCCCTGTCTCTATCACAATGACACCAGTCCAGACTGTACACAGGGATGTCCATTTAATTGCAATCACAGCTGATTTACTAAAGTAATTAATATCCCCTTCGCATGTTATGTTCCCCTTCAATTACAGATGTGATGGGAATAAAATAATATCAGGTTTTCATGACATGATTGATCACAGCATCATTTGCTAGTATGTAATTGGTAGATGAGCCCTGAGTGTCGGGATTCCGATGCCGGTATTTGGTCGGATGGATGAGAATTGTAGTGTCGGGATATTCAGCATAGCGCACCATATAAGGAAGCGGTGTAATTATAGACGGCGCCACTGTCTGTGTTGCGATATTTGGACTTATTTAATAGGTCAGCAGACGGAAGAAATGATCGGTACCGATCACATTGCTGTAGGAGATCGATCAGACACTGATGGGTTATATTTCTGATTTATTTAATAAAGCCACATTTCCCGTATATACAGAGAAGGGATCACCGGGGATCGGGCACATTATTCGGTGGTGTTGGATAAATTACAGGTCATGTCCACTTCCAGTTTTACTCTTTTATCAAGATTAACCCTTCCTTGGCCAGTGTTCTACCATGAAATCAGGTGTAGCCCGACACATGTGCAGGTTGTAGTGGTGTGGTGGGGATCCCCCCGATCTAGATGCCCTCGTGGTCACTATATGGGGGGTGTCTGCCAGGGACTGTGTGCCTACAAGGGGCTCTGCCAGGGACTGTGTGCCTACAAGGGGTGTCTGCGGCATGCTGCTCTATATATAGAAGGAGACGGAGCATGGCTTCTCTCCTCTCCATGATGGATCTGGCTGATCTCCAGACAAGCACACAAAGAATCCTGCAATCCTCACAGCATAGGGCACGCTATACAAGAATGTATACAGGAGAAGACACACTCATACACCCGATTACCCGGGAGAAAGGAATTAATTATACATAAAATAATACACCCGATCACTCGGGAGAAAAGAATAAATCATACATAAAATAATACACCCGATCACTCGGGAGAAAAGAATAAATCATACATAAAATAATACACCCGATCACCCGGGAGAAAAGAATAAATCATACATAAAATAATACACCCGATCACCCGGGAGAAAATATTATATATACAATAATGGTACTAACCAACGGGAAGAAAATAATAAATATTACACAGACTTATGAACCCGATCAATCGAGGAGAAAATAATAAGCAATACATATAATAATCTAATTGTGTAACGAAACATGATAAAAAAAAACAATAAACACAGGCAATGCTCATAATATTCTGGTTAAAAATATATATATATATATTTAAATAAAATGTGTAATGCGGAGGACTGGCAGATAATGGGGGTTTAGTGGACAGAAAAGGAGATAGACAAACAATTCCTTATATGGAAAGCGGTGCAGAGATAGATCGGGGCATACTGCGCCCTCTGCTGTCATCTCATACCATCCCCCACACTCTGCTGTCATCCTATTCCATCCCCCACACACTCTGCTGTCATCTCATACCATCCCCCACACTCTGCTGTCATCCCATACCATCCCCCACACTCTGCTGTCATCTCATACCATCCCCCACACTCTGCTGTCATCTCATACCATCCCCCACACTCTGCTGTCATCTCATACCATCCCCCACACTCTGCTGTCATCTCATACCATCCCCCACACTCTGCTGTCATCCCATACCATCCCCCACACTCTGCTGTCATCTCATACCATCCCCCCCCACACTCTGCTGTCATCCCATACCATCCCCCGCACTCTGCTGTCATCTCATACCATCCCCCACACTCTGCTGTCATCTCATACCATCCCCCACACTCTGCTGTCATCTCATACCATCCCCCACACCCTGCTGTCATCTCATACCATCCCCCACACTCTGCTGTCATCTCATACCATCCCCCACACTCTGCTGTCATCTCATACCATCCCCCACACTCTGCTGTCATCCCATAACATCCCACACACTCTGCTGTCATCTCATACCATCCCCCACACTCTGCTGTCATCTCATACCATCCCCCCACACTCTGCTGTCATCTCATACCATCCCCCCCCCCACTCTGCTGTCATCTCATACCATCCCCCACACTCTGCTGTCATCTCATACCATCCCCCACACTCTGCTGTCATCTCATACCATCCCCCACACTCTGCTGTCATCCCATACCACCCCCCACACTCTGCTGTCATCCCATACCATCCCCCACACTCTGCTGTCATCTCATACCATCCCCCACACTCTGCTGTCATCTCATACCATCCCCCACACTCTGCTGTCATCCCATACCATCCCCCACACTCTGCTGTCATCTCATACCATCCCCCACACTCTGCTGTCATCTCATACCATCCCCCACACTCTGCTGTCATCTCATACCATCCCCCCCACACTCTGCTGTCATCTCATACCATCCCCCTCACTCTGCTGTCATCTCATACCATCCCCCACACTCTGCTGTCATCTCATACCATCCCCCCCACACTCTGCTGTCATCCCATACCATCCCACACACTCTGCTGTCATCCCATACCACCCCCCACACTCTGCTGTCATCCCATACCATCCCCCACACTCTGCTGTCATCTCATACCATCCCCCCCACACTCTGCTGTCATCTCATACCATCCCCCACACTCTGCTGTCATCCCATACCATCCCCCACACTCTGCTGTCATCTCATACCATCCCCCACACTCTGCTGTCATCTCATACCATCCCCCACACTCTGCTGTCATCTCATACCATCCCCCCCACACTCTGCTGTCATCCCATACCATCCCCCCACACTCTGCTGTCATCTCATACCATCCCACACACTCTGCTGTCATCTCATACCATCCCCCACACTCTGCTGTCATCTCATACCATCCCCCACACCCTGCTGTCATCTCATACCATCCCCCCCACACTCTGCTGTCATCTCATACCATCCCCCACACTCTGCTGTCATCTCATACCATCCCCCACACTCTGCTGTCATCTCATACCATCCCCCACACTCTGCTGTCATCCTATACCATCCCCCACACTCTGCTGTCATCTCATACCATCCCCCACACTCTGCTGTCATCTCATACCATCCCCCACACTCTGCTGTCATCCCATACCATCCCACACACTCTGCTGTCATCTCATACCATCCCCCCCCCACACTCTGCTGTCATCTCATACCATCCCCCACACTCTGCTGTCATCTCATACCATCCCCCACACTCTGCTGTCATCTCATACCATCCCCCACACTCTGCTGTCATCTCATACCATCCCCCCACACTCTGCTGTCATCTCATACCATCCCCCACACTCTGCTGTCATCTCATACCATCCCCCACACTCTGCTGTCATCTCATACCATCCCCCACACTCTGCTGTCATCTCATACCATCCCCCACACTCTGCTGTCATCTCATACCATCCCCCACACTCTGCTGTCATCTCATACCATCCCCCACACCCTGCTGTCATCTCATACCATCCCCCACACTCTGCTGTCATCTCATACCATCCCCCACACTCTGCTGTCATCCCATACCATCCCCCACACTCTGCTGTCATCTCATACCATCCCCCACACTCTGCTGTCATCTCATACCATCCCCCCCCACACTCTGCTGTCATCTCATACCATCCCCCCCCACACTCTGCTGTCATCTCATACCATCCCCCACACTCTGCTGTCATCTCATACCATCCCCCACACCCTGCTGTCATCTCATACCATCCCCCACACTCTGCTGTCATCTCATACCATCCCCCACACTCTGCTGTCATCTCATACCATCCCCCCCCCACACTCTGCTGTCATCTCATACCATCCCCCACACTCTGCTGTCATCCCATACCATCCCCCACACTCTGCTGTCATCTCATACCATCCCCCACACTCTGCTGTCATCTCATACCATCCCCCACACTCTGCTGTCATCTCATACCATCCCCCCCACACTCTGCTGTCATCCCATACCATCCCCCACACTCTGCTGTCATCTCATACCATCCCACACACTCTGCTGTCATCTCATACCATCCCCCACACTCTGCTGTCATCTCATACCATCCCCCACACCCTGCTGTCATCTCATACCATCCCACACACTCTGCTGTCATCTCATACCATCCCCCACACTCTGCTGTCATCTCATACCATCCCCCCCACACTCTGCTGTCATCCCATACCATCCCCCACACTCTGCTGTCATCTCATACCATCCCCCACACTCTGCTGTCATCTCATACCATCCCCCACACTCTGCTGTCATCTCATACCATCCCCCACACTCTGCTGTCATCCCATACCATCCCCCACACTCTGCTGTCATCTCATACCATCCCCCACACTCTGCTGTCATCCCATACCATCCCCCGCACTCTGCTGTCATCTCATACCATCCCCCACACTCTGCTGTCATCTCATACCATCCCCCACACTCTGCTGTCATCTCATACCATCCCCCACACCCTGCTGTCATCCCATACCATCCCCCACACTCTGCTGTCATCCCATACCATCCCCCCCACACTCTGCTGTCATCTCATACCATCCCCCCCACACTCTGCTGTCATCTCATACCATCCCCCACACTCTGCTGTCATCCCATACCATCCCCCCCACACTCTGCTGTCATCTCATACCATCCCCCCCACACTCTGCTGTCATCTCATACCATCCCCCACACTCTGCTGTCATCTCATACCATCCCCCACACTCTGCTGTCATCTCATACCATCCCCCCCCCCACACTCTGCTGTCATCTCATACCATCCCCCACACTCTGCTGTCATCTCATACCATCCCCCCCCCCCCACACTCTGCTGTCATCTCATACCATCCCCCACACTCTGCTGTCATCTCATACCATCCCCCCCCCCACACTCTGCTGTCATCTCATACCATCCCCCACACCCTGCTGTCATCCCATACCATCCCCCACACTCTGCTGTCATCTCATACCATCCCCCACACTCTGCTGTCATCTCATATCATTACCAACTGTCTACCCTTATCATTACCATCCCCCACAAACTGCTGTCACATTACATACTCAACTGTCACATTGCACACTCTGCTGTCACATGCACACTCAACTGTCAACCCACCTAATTTCCCTCTCCCACACTCTCTGCTGTCACATCACACACTCAACTGTCATCTCGCACACTCAACTATCATCCCACATCATCGCCCTCCCCCACACTCTGCTGTCATATCGCACACTCAACTGTCATATCGCACACTCAACTGTCATCCTGCACACTTAACTGTATTCCCACATCACTGTCCCCATCCCACACTTTACTGTCACATTGCACACTCAACTATTATCCCACATCATTGCCCTCCCCCACACTCTGCTGTCACATCGCACACTCAGCCGCCATCCCGCACACTTAACTATCATCCTACATCACTGTTCCTATCCCACACTTTACTGTCACACTGCACACTCAGTTGCCACATTGCACACTCAACTGTCATCCTGCATCACTGTCATCCCACATACTCTGCTGTCACCCTGGACACCAGTTGTCACATCGTACAGTCAACTGTCATCCTGCACACTCTACTGCCATTGCCATCATTGTCATCCCCTACACCCTGCTGTCACTCTGCATACTCTACTATTACAGCACTCATCCTACTAATATGCACTGTGCAGGTCTCACCTTAAAGCGGGAGTTCACCCAAATTTTTTTTTTTAACATTAGATTGAGGCTCATTTTGTCTAGGGGAATCGGGTGTTTTTTTTAAAATTGAAGCCGTACTTACCGTTTTAGAGAGCGATCTTCTCCGCCGCTTCCGGGCATGGTCTTCGGGACTGGGCGTTCCTATTTGATTGACAGGCTTCCGACAGGCTTCCGACAGTCGCATACATCGCGTCACGAGTAGCCGAAAGAAGCCGAACGTCGGTGCGGCTCTATACAGCGCCTGCGCACCGACGTTCGGCTACTTTCGGAAAATCGTGACACGATGGATGCGACCGTCGGAAGCCTGTCAATCAAATAGGAACGCCCAGTCCCACAGCCCATACCCGGAAGCGGCGGAGAAGATCGCTCTCTAAAACGGTAAGTCCTGCTTCGATTTTAAAAAAACTACCCGATTCCCCTAGACAAAATGAGCCTCAATCTAATGTTAAAAATTAAGTTTTCGGGTGAACCTCCACTTTAAAGCGGTAGTAAACTGCCACAAAAATAAAAAAAACCTTTGCCCCCTGCAGGATAATGTCATAATGTGCTAGTATGCACCACAACCTGCATGCGGAGCCCTCCAGCGCAGCACTGTCACGGCTCTTCGGCGCTGTCATCTTCACCTGGTCTTCCTTCTGGGTTTGCGGAGGGCTTCGGATGTATGAATGATCTACATATCAGGGCACCGGCCAGATGCTGCTGTCAGTGCCACTCCGCCCGGCGTGCGCGGGGTGTCTGGGGGGGGGGGCTGTTGTTTGTTTGCTGCACCCCCAAAAGAAGCCACTAATTGTAAGTACTCCTGCCAGCGGTACATGGTTTGTCTCAGCACTCTAATACTTTTGCTGGATCGGAATTTAAAATGTAATAAACTTACTGGCTGGGTCACCAGATAATTAAACTCTGTTGCAGAAGGAACTCAGATTGCTGAGGGAATAGTGGGTATGGTATGTCATTTTGTTTGGGATAAATCTAGCCTGTTATTTTGATATTTCTTCATTGATCATATGTGGTCAGTTTGCATCCCTCTACTTTCTCTTTGCCCACATTACATGCCTGTACCTTCTGTAGTCAGTTCAGCTACCACACCCCCTGGCCAGCCCTGCTGCTTTGATTGACAGGACTCCCAGCAGGAGCCTCACTATCAAACCAGCAGTTGATATGAAAAGAGAAGGCACGCCGCTTGCCCGGCTCTGCTGAATTGATTGACAGCGGCTCACAGCAAGAGTTCCCTGTCAATGTTGTAGCAGAGTTGAAGAGAGCAGACATGCCCCTGCTATGCGTAAAGGGAAGCTGTGCGTTCACATGATCACAGAAAAAGAATAGAAAAAGGGTAAAAATATATATATATTTTTAAACTAAATGCAAATTTAGATAAATACAGTGGTGGAACCTCGGATTGGGAGTAACGCGGCTAACGAGTATTTCGCAATACGAGCAATTTTTTTTTTAAATCCTTACTTGGTTTGCGAGTGTGTCTCACAACACAATCAGGATTCAAACCTCTGCGGTGTGCAGTACACCCGGAGCCGCTCAGAAATACTTAGTTCCCGAGTGTTTCCGAGTGCAGCCGAACTGTCTCCTAGTATTTCCGAGTCTCTCCGGTGCCCCCCCACCTTTGGCCACATGCAGTATTGCATGCCCTAGAAGTCAATGTGGAACAAATTATATTCATTTCCATTGACTTCTATGGGGAAACTCGCTTTGATATGCGAGTGCTTTGGATTTACAAGCATTCTCCTGGAATAGATTATGCTCGTAATCCAAGGTTCCAATGTAATACAATATCCTGCATTACAATTGACTGTGATCTTGCTACATTCACATATACTTTAAAGTATGGCTAAAGCTTTTTTGTTCATGCTTAATTTCTGGGTCACAGGAATGCACTTACTTGTGCTCCTCTGTGTCCCAGAATCAGCCGACAGCAGGCTAAGACCCTTCCTGCTCTGGGTTTTGGAAGCATCCCAACAAAATTGTCGGGATCCATCCAGATGCCTGACCACCAGCCGGCTCAATCTCTCAGCATACTACTGAGAGCGTGAGCCAGCCGCTCTCACCCCCTTCCCAGCCCAGTGTTTCGTCAGATTAGGTGACCCATCACATTTTCATGATATAAGCTCTGTTCACTGTTAAAAATAAGTGTGAAATGTATGACTTCGGTGGGTGTAACAAGATGTCTGCTTGCCGCTTTCTCACTGCATCCTTATTGTGGATGATGCGGGGTGTAGCAAGATGGCGGCGACAGAACATCACTTCCGTTACAAAATCTGACGGCTCACTTAATCTGATGAAACGCCGGGCTAGGGCTGGATGGGATAGAGCTGAGAGCCGGTGACTGGCAGTCACTGCTCTGTGCTCAGAGTGAATGGAGAACTGAGTGATCAGCGGACACGTAATTGCTCGGTTCTCGGGCTTAGAGCCAGCAGGGGACAGTTGCAGCATTTGACCAATGCTGCAGCAGGGAGGCGAGTATAAATGTTTGACAAAGATTGCAGATTTAAAGTGTATAAATATAAATGTTTGTTTTTTAATATGTCTACACTTCCCTGTTAATGCTATTTACTAACTGCATCATATACTGTATCAGAGGCGGACTGGGCAATTGCCCACCTTGTTGCTCTAATGCCCCATAAAAGGCCTGTATTGCTGCAGCTGCAGACATGCCTAAAGGCTTCCTGCCTGTAGGGTTGACACATCGCCCCTTTAATCCAGGACACATATGAATTACACAGGTTCTGAGGCTAATTGAATGCAGATAAGGCACCAAGTGAGTCTAATTACTACCATAATCAGCCACAGGACCTGTGTAATTAATGTGTGTCCTGGATTAAAGGGATGAGGTGGAAACCCTACTTCCTGGTGAAGAGGAGTAAAATGTCCCTGCCGGTGTCCTACCGATTGTGAGATGAGGACAAAGATAGTGCACAGGTCTCTCCCCAGGCATGAATGGTGTGTGCTGTTCCGAGCAGAGGCCAGCTCCATGCCCCACCAGAAGCTCTCTTACCCCAGCCAGCCCACCCCCCTGCAGCCCCTGGCCGACCCTTGCCAGCCAGTTCAGGAACCCAGAGTCGGTGCAGCAGGCGCTGTCCAGCCCGACCCGCCCAGTTAGCAGAGAATACCTGGAGCTTCAGCCTGGCATGGGGGTCAGAAGGAGGCAGGGAAGAAGGAGAGTGGGAGGGGGGCTGAGCCGCTGCACCATGGGCCTCTGGGTTGTACTTGCCCCCTGGGTAGGGTTGCCAACTCATCCCTTTAAAACAGAACACATATGAATTACACAGGTTCTGTGGCTGATTAAGGTGGTAATTAAACTCACTTGGTGCCTTATTTGCATTAAATTAGCCTCAGAACCTGTGTAATTATTATGTGTTCTGTTTTAAAGGGATGAGTTGGCAACCCTACCCCTGGGCCAAAAGTTACCAATCAGTCCTTGTATTGTATATACTAGTGATGGCAAACCTTGGCACCCCAGATGTTTTGGAACAACATTTCCCATGATGCTCAACTACACTGCAGAGTGCATGAGCATCATGGGAAATGTAGTTCCAAAACATCTGGGATGCTAAGGTTCACCATCACTGGTACATGGCAGGCTAAACAAGAGAAAATCCAGCCATTTCCCTTATCCCTTACAAACAGCATGGTTGGAGGGATCTCCACTGCTGGCCATTGAATTTAGGCAGTCGGGTACAATGGCCTTGCCGAACAATGACCACATCTGACAGTATGCAGTCACTGTTTAGCCAATAATTTTCCACCTGGCCCAGTCACTCTTTAAATGGACATTTGTCAAGCCGGTTCGTGCTTGCAGGGCCAACCATGGGTCAAATATTGGCTGATTCGGCAGGAATTGGCAGAAATTAGAGCTGGTTAGCACTGTCTTATGTCCTGTTTGATTTTGCCCATAGTTCCACTTTACTGTATGCTGATTTACAGAAAATACCAATAAAGATGAAACACAGGCAAGAGGCCAACATTCTGATGAATTCCGTGTAAATATTTGTCTTCTGCAGAAACAATTCATACAGAAAAAAAAAAAACGGTTTTATTATAGTATTTTATTAAAGTTTTTTGGTAAGAGTGCCCCTAGGCTGGCATCATGGAACATCCCTAGACAAACAACCTCTTGGGATTCTTAGTAAACACTCTGCTGGATAAACTGGTTCTGCTCTGCGTATATAAAAGTTCTGCCAGCTAATCCGGACAGACTCACACTAGAACAATAGCTGGGAGAATTCTTATGCATGTATCACAGGAGACAAGAAACATACAGAACATATTGACAGTCCTAGGCAGGGGGCAATGATAGGCAGAGGGCAATGAGGATGGGCTGAAACGCACCAACCAATCAGAGATCATCCCTCTGATTACTGGGAAATAAAGCTGATTGCTTGTTATGGATTATTGCAGTTTGTACATTGCATAATGTAATTAATCCAGGGTTCACACCTAGCACTGCGTGAACACGTGTTTTTCTTTTGCACATTTACTTTGCATGTTTTTGCACTGTATGCATGAGGCAGCATGTTTATTTTATTGGGCTGCCCTACGGGACACAAACGTTCCAAAGAAGCTCCTGTACATTGAGCTTTGCACATCCATCAGCAAACTAAAAAATAAAAACGCTAGGAGTGTAGAACCAGCCTAAGACAATGCAGTGATCAATCTTTTCTTGTAGGTACTGCGATTGCCTAGGATCTGCAGAGGAAAATCAATCGTTTGGTCACCTTTTAATTAGCTAGTAAAGTGCTGCATGGCTAAGTGCTCTTCTCTTGGTAATACAGTTTATTCCTTCAAGACCAGACCTTTTCTGGCACTTTTTGTTTACATGTAACAATCAGTATTTTTTGCAAGAAAATATCTTAGAACCCCCAAACATTATATATTTTTTAAAGCAGAGGCCTTAGAAAATAAATCGGTGGGTTTTGCAATTTTTTATGTTCATGGTATTTGCGTGGCAGTTTTTCAAATGCAATTCTTTGGGGAAAAAAATAGATTTTTGGAATTTTAATACAAAAAATTACAATAGGTAATCCAATTTTTAGGCTCCATGCACACAGGACGTTCAAAAAGTATTTCTGGATGTCAGATTGCTGGCAGGAAAACGCTGCTTTAAAAACGTGCTTTTAACAGCGGTTTTAAATCGCTGTAATGCTAGTTTTCGAGCATTTTTCAGCATCAACATTTTGGGAAGTTTTTGTAATATTACAGAAAAACAAACAAGGCGCCTCTAAGTGCAGAAGTATAAAACTTTTAATATCCCCTAAAGGGGTTAAAAACACTTAGGCCTCGTACACAAGACCGAGTTTCTCGGCAAAAACCAGCAAGAAACTTGCTTGTTTTTTTTTGCCGAGGAAACCGGTCGTGTGTAAATTTTTCGACGAGGAAACTGTCGAGGAACTCGTCGAGCCAAAAAGAGAGCATGTTCTCTTTTTCCTCGACGGGAATGGAGAAAATTGGCACGTTGAGTTCCTCGACAGCCTAACAAGGAACTCGACGAGCAAAACGATGTGTTTCGCCTGTCGAGTTCCTCGGTCGTGTGTACAAGGCCTCACAAGATAGTGGATGAAACAGGAATGTAGCAGGTAAGTGTGTCCAGAAGATGTTCCAGTGGCAGGGCAGTCCTAGTCTGTGATGGTAAAGCTTCCAGGGAAGTCCACGAGATAACAGCCAACTTGTGCTTTGAGTGTTCAGGGGACACAATAGTGCTGGAGCCTGGGGATGATGTCAGATGAGGCTCCAGCACTATTGTGTCCCCTGAACACTCACAGCACAAGTTGGCTGTTATCTCGTGGACTTCCCTGGAAGCTTTACCATCACAGACTGGGACTGCCTTGCCACTGGAACATCTTCTGGACGCACTTACCTGCTACATGCCTGTTTCATCCACCATCTTGTAAGTGTTTTTAACCCCTTTAGGGGATATTAAAAGTTTTATACTTCTGCACTTAGAGGCGCCTTGTTTGTTTTTCTGTTTCCATTAGAGATTGCTTGTCTCCCTGAGTGCTGCCTAAAGTGTGTGAAGATTTGCTACCCTCTCCAACACAGACTTTATCTGTCAGGATTCAAATGCTTGGTGCGCCCTGGATATACGTTTTTTCTTTTTATATTACACCAGCTTACATTCAGCTGTAAAAAATGCTGACTGCTGATAAAAGTGAGTTCAGAATTTTTTGTGGTCAGAAAAACTGCTCTTGAATGCGATTTTAGGGCGATCTGGCAACAGCTCATAAACTTCCCTGCTGATAAACTTCAAAAATGTCCATGTGTGCAAAAATGTGAGTTTATCAGCTGCAGTGTGCCCTTGATGATGTTACACCGAGTAAATAGATAACAAACATGTCACACTTTAAAATTGTGCACGCCCATGCAAGCGCGACAAACAATGGAAATTTTGCTATCCATAGGTGACTCTTTAAAAGCCTTTACAGATTACCACTTTACACAGAAGGTCTGGTGCTAGAATTACTGCCCATGATCTGATCTTTGCAGTGATATCGAATGTGTGGGAGGATCGCTGTTTGGGTGCACGCAGGACCAACGCATTTGCTCACCTTTGCGCACAAGCACAGGGGGGGGTGGGGGGTGGGACACATTAATTTATTATTATTATTTATTTTATTTTTACACTGTTGCTTTAATTTTTTTTACAGCAATTGGCAAATGACAGGTACTCTTTATGGAGAGATCTGGGGTCCATAAGACTGCACTTAATATCATCTGATCACACCAAGATCAGTGAGATCACATGCTTTTTTAAAAAAAAAAAATACGCTGTTTACATCCAGGTAACCCAGAAGCAGTGGCGGCTGAGGTCTCTCAGTCGGTCATCCAGGCCCGCACCTACGCCATCTAAGTTCCGGATGGGAAGCGCTCCTATGGGCGACAGGCGGGCGACTCCTCCTCCTCCTCCTCTGTATCACGGCGGCTTCCGCCGCACGTTTCCTTCCTCCTCCCCCTAGGCGTCCAATAGGATCGCCTGTCCTTTCAGTCAGGTGACAGGTCTCAGGACCCACTTTCTGATTGGCTGGTAGGAGGATCAGTGTAAGAATAGTAAATATTAATTCGCTATTGTCACGCAACTGGGTGGGCATAGAGCGCAGTGCTATGCTCTCCGAGCCCACCCTTTATTTTAAGCCTTTTATAGCCTCTGGCTCTAATCATGTGCTTCAAACCCCCCCCCCATTGGAATCCCTGCCCAGCACCCTGCATGTAAATTAGGGGGCCGGATGCATGGAGAGAGGGGGCGGCGCCTTGCACCCCTAATGGATGGGCCGCTACTGCCCGGAAGTGATGTGACATCCTCACTTGTGGGTTACTATATCATAGAGCCCAACAAAGCCATTAGGGTCTTTGCTGGACTCCATGATCACTCGGCGGAAACGCTGGCTGGTCGATCAGGGTTCCTGGTGGGACAGGAGATCCCAGTAAAGCCGCGCAAGACGGTGTGGGGGATATCCCTTCCCGCTGCTTGTAAAAGCAGTCCAGTGGCTACTTAGCCACTAAGATTGCTTTTACAAGAGAAACGACTGCTGGCTCTAAAAAAACGGTACCAGGGTCATGCATGCAGCTGCAGACATCATCATAGTGCAACCACTTGAAGTCCAGCAACGTACAGGTCGCTGGGCAAGTGGTTGGTATTTTAGTTAGATGGTAGTAGATGACATATAAATTATCATGGATAATATACATAGATTTTTTTTTTTGGGGGGGGGGGGGTTTAACCACTTTTAACCAATGTAAATCTCAATGGATTAGGGTGCCATAATAAACTAATGTATTAGGTAATGACAGTGGGAGGTTGCATGGCCCATCCAATCAATCTTGCATACAAAGCTGTTTAGATGTAATTGAAATTGAGAGAACATTGCACCACAGTGACCAGATAGCCACTAACTTTTTATAATCCTGTGTGTTTGATGATGCCACCAAAGAGCCTAGGTATGAAAAGTATTCTAACCAATCAGATTCCAGCTGTCATTCTATCATTTAAAAATGATTAGCCTTTCTAATAAAGATCTATTAAAGCTGAACTCTATACAGGTAAACAGACACAAATGAATGCAGCTCTACAATCAATAATTCATCATTACATGTATTATTTATGTCCAAGCACCTGAATCTGACCTGATATAAGCCTCTTGCAGTTCCTCTACAGCAGGGCTAGCGTGTGAGAGGAAGCAGCAATACAAGGAGCCAATCAGATTATATGCAGACAAGAGTGACAGTAAGGCCGGGTACACACGGACAAACATGTATGGTGAAAGCGGTCCGTCGGACCGTTTTCACCATACATGTCTGCCAGAGGGCTTCTGTACGATGGTTGTACACACCATCGTACAGAAGTCCGCGCGTAAACAATACGCGGGGCGTGTCCGCGGTGTCGCCGCGTCGATGACGCGGTGTCGCCGCGACAATGACGCGGCGACGTGGGCGGCCCGCCTTTAAAATGCTTCCACGCATGCGTCGAAGTCATTCGACGCATGCGAGGGACGGCGGGCGCCTGGACATGTACGGTAGGTCTGTACTGACGACCGTACATGTCCGAGCGGGCTGAATTCCAGCGGGCTGTTTTAAAACAAGTCCAGGAATATTTGCCCGCTGGGAAAAGGCCCGGCGGGCAAATGTTTGCTGGAATTCGGCCCGCTCGCGCCCACACACGACCAAACATGTCTGCTGAAACTGGCCTGCGGGCCAGTTTCAGCAGACATGTTTGCTCGTGAGTATGGGGCCAAAGATGAGTTTATCACTGTGCTGCTTCTCATTTTACTGTTCATTCCCATCCTACACCCTGGGGCAGGTGCAGGAATAAGAAAGAGGTGATCCCCGATGCCGCACATCCATGCAGTCCCATGATGTGATGAGAGGGACAGCCTCAGCATGGACTCCAACCATCATAGGGGTTCACCATGATTAAGCTCTAGGGGGTGGAGCGAAATGCATTGGGGGCATGTCTTGGTTAGAGTCCAGGCTAAGGTTGTCCCTCTCATCACATCATAGGATGCATGGATGTGCACCATTGGGGATCGCCTCTTTCTTCTCTCTTGAGCTATAGCTCTGTCCTTTGCCAGGACTCTCTGCAGCGGAGGCGGGGGAATCAATACACATATCCCATATTGGCGAGCCTGAGCGGCACACACACAGCAATACCAGGGGTGACAGCTGGTGTGGGATGACCTGGGTTTAGAGGACGTGGTTTGAATGATGCTGGCCATTATACTAATGACATCTAGTGGTAGTTAAAAGGAATGCAAGGGAAATCTCTTGATTGAAGGAGAATATTGCAGCAAAGGCTGGTTTTGCTTTATCTTTTAATAATCTATTTATTTTTACCTTGTTATTTTTGGCTGGAGTTCTGTTTTAAAATTGCATGAGAAAAGACTGGGTAGGCTTAGCTATAATTTTGATTTTAGCACATTTTCTCTAGGGGTTTTAATGTCTTTGACAGTAGCATGGTAATGCACTGTGTTTATATCTGTTTTGCCAGCTTGTGACATTTGCTGGGAGGGTAACTGAAAAGTATACAGGGCCCAACTTGGCCAATCAGGCTTGATGGGTGAGTAAAGCGTGGGGCAATTATTCCACCTATGACTGTGAAATCTCTTTTATTACATACAAACAAATATAGTGTCAGGTTCCTCCAACACTAGAAGTGATAAAAAAAGATCTGATCCAAATATCATTGTAATAGTTAGAAAACCAACAAAAATATGTTTTTTGATCTTATTAAAGGCAAGGTTCACACTACCCGATGCAGTGAAAAGCAATCTGCTGTGGATCAATTTTTGACGTGCGCTAGGCTGCCACTGTCAGGCGTTCAGGAAGTGATCCTGCCACCTCCTGAAGGCCTGTTTATAATCTGGCTAATAGCCCCCTACAGCAAGCATTTGGCTGATGGTTGCGTCGCGCCTTCATTGACTTGAATGGCCGATTTTTTACAGACCTTGCCACCTGTTAACTTGGCGTATTGTGTTAAAATGATCACAGCAGTGACGCAAAGCATCATGGCTGCTACAGGTGAACAGCCTCCTCCAGCTTATCTTACAATTTAGATGGGCGTTTAAGGTAAGGTGACCAGACGTCCTCAATCCGGGCACTGTCCCCGCATCAAGTCTGTCCCCAGTTTTGTCCCCGGATTGGATTTGAACAGGGGCTGGGGCAATTTCAAGGACAGTCAGTGCAGAATTAATAAAAAAATATCTGAATTACACCCCCCGCTCCGCTGCCCCTACTAGCTTAGGGGGGTCTATTTTTTGCATGGCCATCCAGCTCTGCTCTCATGTTCTTCTGCCTTCGCTCAAGTCCCGGCCAGCCGTCTGCCTGCTTATCCACTTGCCTACCCTGGTGGAGTGACCTTCCTCTGCTCCCAGTAGTAGCCGGGGCCCGGAGAGTAAGACTTGACAGGCTGTGAGGTAGGTGGCAGCGACGGGCAGAGAGTTGCTGATTGCCGCCATTACTAGTAAAAAAATAAATATGTCCCCGAATTTCATTTTAAAAATCTAGTCAACTTAGTTTAAAGCGGGAGTTCACCCCCAAATCAACTTTCTGACATTAGTTCCAGCATACTGCTAACATCTGCAGTAGGCTGTTTTTTTTTTTTCACTACTTATCGTTTTATGAGCCCTTGTTATCCGGCTACGAGCGGGGAATCCTGCGGGGAGTAGGCGTTCCTAAGCGAAGAGGAGTTGATTGATGGGCTGCTAAAGCGCGTCACGGCTTCCGAAAATACCCGAAATGACACTCGGGTGTTTACGGCGCTAAATGGCGCCTGCCGTGTAGAGCTGATTGCGCACCTCGGGTATTTTCGGAAGCCGTGACTCGCTTTAGTCGACCGTCAATCAACTCCTCTTCGCTTAGGAACGCCTATACCCGGAAGCGATCCCCGCTCGGAGCCGGATAACAAGGGCTCATAAAACGATAAGTAGCGAAAAAAAAAAAAAACAGAATACTGCAGATGTTAGCAGTATGCTGGAACTAATGTCAGAAAGTTGATTTGGAGGTGAACTCCCGCTTTAAGGGGAGGGGGGCAGTAAAACCACTGCTTAGCTGCCTGTTTTCATTGGCCACCTGTTTGAAAAGCCCTTTAACAGTTTATTGTCCTGCATAGCCAGGCAGGTGACAATATTGTTGCACTGGCTGACTTGCAGAATGAATCAGAAATGAGACAATTAGGATTCTCAGATTCACCACCCAGTGAGCACATAGGAAGCTGAAATAGGAAATTGCCGTGTCACCTGCCTGGCCGGGCAAAGTAATAGAGCTGTGTAGATGACAGAACTGCAACTGAACTACAAATCATTTGGCAGGGAAATCTATTCTGTGTTCAGTGGTGTAGTTAAAGGATTTTGTACAGTTGCACCTGCCAACCACTGCTACTCCGCCCTCTACATTCTAGTTAACAAGAGTTCAGCCGTCTGTTCAAGCAAATGGACCTTATGTGTAAGGCAGTGACCCTAATCAAAGCGCCTAATGTAGCCCAGAAGAACCCGACCTGGGGTAGGCCTTACATGTGACCCTTGCTTGGCACCCAACAAGGAGGGGAACATGGAGGACATGATACCCTATCTACTATCCCCTCTACCACCCTCCTACAAGCTGGCCACGGATGGATCCA
This sequence comes from Rana temporaria, assembly GCF_905171775.1. Taxonomy (NCBI): domain Eukaryota; kingdom Metazoa; phylum Chordata; class Amphibia; order Anura; family Ranidae; genus Rana; species Rana temporaria. Next base: position 59,324,571 of record NC_053500.1, on the reverse strand, counting down.
AATTTGGCCAGTTCAGCTGGCCAAATTGCAATCCATATATGGCCACTCCTGCTCGACAGAAATCGATCTAACGGTTGTCTTCTATTAACTTGGCTTGTTAGAAATTTTTCTTCGATCAGCAACTGCAGCCGCTAATCAGTGTATCCTGCCAACTGAGAGTCCTACTGTCAGAATACAATGTTCCAGTGAGGAGGATTCCTCCATCCATCCTAATTGTGTGGATGGAGGAATCTCTTTGTTTTTATTTGTTCAGCCCACTTGCCCACTTGCCAAATAAATAAAAAAAAAGGACCCATCTATGGCCAGCATAGTTGTGCGCACAGGGCACATCCTAATCCCTATGTACGACGCAGATTCCACTTGCTGCCCAGCCATCCCCCCCCATTTGCCCCACCCACTGTTTTAGGATGGAGAGTTGGGAAGGGGCCAGTAAATACATAATTTTCAGGCCCCTCCTTTTCTTAAAGCGGTGGTTCCCCTAAAAATAAAGTTTTGACATTGCATTTGCTATAATAATTAGAGTTAGAATCGGCTGGTTTTATGTAAAAAATACCTCCGTACGTAGCGTTTGTATTATTCGTTCCCACCGCCACTTCCGGGTACGATGCTGGCGGTGGGCGTTCCTTATTGATGGACAGGCATCCGAAAGAAGCCGAACGTCGTTGCGCATGCGCCGTATAGAGCCGCACCGACGTTCGGCTTCTTTCAGCATCTCGTGACGCGATGGATGCGTCGGTCGGATGCCTGTCCATCAATAAGGAACGCCCACCGCCAGCATCGTACCCGGAAGTGGCGGTGGGAACGAATAATACAAACGCTACGTACGAAGGTATTTTTTACATAAAACCAGCCGATTCTAACTCTAATTATTATAGCAAATGCAATGTCAAAACTTTATTTTTAGGGGAACCACCGCTTTAATGTAGCGCCCTGGGGTTTAGACAGTTGTTGGAGATCCATTGATTTCTCCCTAAGTTTGGCTTTGTTGTACTTTTCTCTTCTGCCACTAGGTGGCCGGGCACTTGGTGGGATTAGATGTGAGAAGGACATTTCAAGGTCAAGTTATGGGTATATGGGATACCTCAGCCAATGGGCAGGGGTTTTCTGGAACCCCATAGTCTGCTGGGAGAAACTATATATTGGGGTGGAGTCAGGTGATCTATGTTCTGTGCCACCTGGACTGCCATCTGGGTGAATGTGTGTCGTATGCCACGGGCTGCTAGTCCAGAGATTGGGCCTATCCCGGTGGCATCTGGCTGTCGGGCTGTGTGAGGGCCTATACAGAAGTAAGAGGGAAGCGCAGGGTTGTGACTGCGGCTTGCAGTCCAACCAAAAGTGACAGTTCTGCCAGCCGGAGAACCTGTCGTGGTCGGAGGTAGAAGGGAAGCTGTCGCCACTAAGGGGCCAACCACCTTTACCAGGGACCACAGTGAGTAACTGAAGCAAGTACTGGAGCAGTATTCTCACGGAATGTGCACGGTGGAGAATCTGGAAACTTAAGGCTGTGATCAAGTCAGGGACCCAACCAGCGGAGGTGACGCTTGCAGAGCAGCCTTGTGTGTCAAGTTAGGGACCGAGCCGGTCAGCGGGGGTGAAGCTTGAAAGATATTTGGAGTGCCAAGCTAGGGACCCAGCAGGGAAGCATGGGTGACGCTTGAGGGAGATACCACCGCAAAAGCCTTTGGGAGCTCATGGGATTCAGAGTCAGTGAATCAGAGTGTCCAGTGAGAGACTAGGAGCTCAAGGAGCTGAATAGCTACAAGTGGACATTGCAGTGAAGCTGAGGCAACTGTTGAATACTGTTGCCATAGGAGACAGCAAACTTGCACGTGCAGAAGTGACACCTTGCTGGGACCTTGCCCTGTATGGCTGTTTCCTTACACGTGGTTGGGTACTCTTTGCAAAGTAAAGCTTTAACTCATTTTCTAAGCTCTGGAGCAACTGCACTTTGCAAAGTTCACAGTCTATTTGCCTTTAGTAAATCAACCCCAATGAGTGGTCGATACTCAAAACTGAGAGAGTTTGAAGTTTAAGGTGCACCTAAGATAACCAGCTTGAAGCTTAAACTAGATGAATTTTGATTGGAAAGTTTTGTTTCTCATGGTTAGTGGGGTCAAACCAGCGTTCATTTTCAAACGTAGTGATGAGTAAACTTGAGAAGGAGCAGGGTGGAAAGTTGCTTTCCTGGCACCAACGTGGCAGCATACATGTGGTAGTATTCTGCCATGGATTGGCGCCAGGAAAGGAAAATTATGGTAAGAATTTGATCCAATATTTTGTTATTTGACTGAATAGTACCTATAGACCTGCCCACTGCCTTGTACTGTCAATCAAAAGCCAGGTGGACCTGATAGGGAACTAGTCTCTCCATCCTACTACAAAACTCTTTGGCCGCGTGCCTTGTGACCAGTGCAGTGGCCAAGGAGGGAAGACGGAGTGTGCAGCATGGACCGCAGTGACCAACACTGACAGATCCATCGACCTTTCTGTGACATGTACAGGCCAAATTTTTTGAGAATGACACAAATATACATTTTTTACAAAGTGTGCTGCCTCAGCTTTTATGATGACAATTTGCATATACTTCAAAATGTTAGAAAAAGTGAAGTCCCTCTTTGCCAAGAAAAACATTTCCACTGAAGGCTTCAGGGCGCCCAATCCTACAGTTGATTTGGCTGCGGGATCGGGGCACCACCAGTGCAGAGGTTGCACAGAAAAGGCAGCAGGCAGGTGTAAGTACATCTACACACACGGCTGGGAGGAGACTTTTGGAGGATGGCCTGGTGTCAAGAAGGGCAGCAAATAAGCCACTTCTCTCCAGGAAAAACATCAGGACAGACTGATATTCTGCAGAAGGTACAGGAATTGGACTGCTGAGGACTGCGGTAAAGTCATTTTCTCTGATGAATCCCCTTTCTGATTGTTTGGGGCATCTGGAAAAAACCTTGTCCAGAGAAGAAAAGGTGAGCGCTACCATGTGTAGAGTTGCTTCTCAGCCAAGGGAGTGGGCTCACTCACAATTTTTCCTAAAAACACAGCCATGAATAAAGAATGGTCCAAAAACATCCCCTGAGGCCTCGTACACACGACCGAGTTTCTCGGCAAAAACCAGCAAGAAACTTGCTGGGAGATATTTTTTTGCTGAGGAAACCGGTCGTGTGTACATTTTCATCGAGGAAACTGTCGAGAAACTTGACGAGCCAAAAAGAAAGCATGTTCTCTATTTCCTTGACGGGAATGGAGAAAATTGGCTTGTCTAGTTTCTCGACGGCTTTACAAGGGACTCAACGAGCAAAACGATGTGTTTCACCCGTCGAGTTTCTCGGTCGTGTGTACGAGGCCTGAGAGCAACTTCTCCCAACCATCCAAGAACAGTTTGGTGATGAACGATGCTTTTTCCAGCATGATGGAGCACCTTGCCATAAGGCAAAAGTGATAACTAAGCGGCTTGGGGAACGAAACATAAACATTTTGGGTCCATGGCCAGGAAACTCCCCAGACCTTAATCCCATTGAGAACCTGTGGTCAATCCTCAAAGTTCTGACAACTCCAAGCATTGATTATACAAGATTGGGCTGCCATCAGTCAGGATGTGACCCAGAAAAAGGGATGAGCCGAACACCACCCGCTCGGTTCGCACCAAACGTTCGCGCAAACATTTAGAACCCCATTGACGTCTATGGGACTAGAACGTTTGAATTCAAATGTGCTAATTTTAAAGCCTAATATGCAAGTTATTGTCGTAAAACGTCTTTGAGAACCCGGGTCTTGCCCCAGGGAACATGTATCAATGGGAAAAAGTTTTAAAAATGGTAGTTTTTTCAGGAGCAGTGATTTTAATGATGCTTAAATAAAAAAATAAAAATAAATGAAAAATTCCTTTAAATATTGTACCTGCTGGGTGTCTATAGTATGCCTGTGAAAACATCTTTGAGAACCCGTGTCTTGCCCCAGGGAACATGTATCAATGGAAAAAAAGTTTTAAAAACTGTCGTTTTTTCAGGACTCCTGGCCAATTATGGCTCTCCGTTTTTTGCAAGCTGTGATTGGCCAACCATGCGGGTCATAGTGCATGCTTGGCCAATCATCAGCCAGCGATGCCGCAATAAATTATGGTCTGTGAAATGTAACTCGAATTAGGGGCGAACGACCCGTTTTGTTCGTATTTCGACGAACGATCGAACATGAGTTTAACTCGAATACGAAGCTCATCCCTACCCAGAAGTTGATTGACAGCATGCCAGGGAGAATTGCAGAGGTCTTGGAAAAGAAGGGTCAACACTGCAGATATTGACTCTGCATCAACTTCATGTCATTGTCAATAAAAGCCTTTGACACTTGAAATGCTTGTAATTATACTTCAGTGTACCATAGTAACATCTGACAAAAAGATCTAAAAACACTGAGGCAGCAGACTTTGTGAAAATTAATACTTGTGTCTTTCTCAAAACTTTTGGCCACGGCTGTACATGAACTGGGTGCAAGCAGCAACAATTTGAGTGCTGTGATGGAATTGTAACGGGAGTCTACAAGATCGTTTCTACATTCCTCCCAGTGTACTCTATCAGCCAGTTCAGAAGACATGTTCATATAGGAAAAGTAGGTGAAGGTTATCTGACTCCACAGCCAAGTGTGCCTGGAATTTGTATTTAAAGATTAGTAAGTATGTGTGCAGGGGATGTGGCAAGGCTGGCTATAGTATATCAATGTTACCTTTATAGAGCTACAATAAATACTGCAAATCATTTCCAATATACATTTTACAGGCTTATCCTAAATGTCCTTGGCTTCCAAATTATAACTGTAAGTTGACCCTATAACATTTATCCTGTTCACCAACCAATTCCAAACTATTAAAGTAGGACTCCAGCCTTCCCTTCAGCCTTGCACAGTTGTACAGGCATCTCTCCTGTGCTGAAATTACTTACTCCTATTTCACTGCATACTGTGGGCTTCTCACAGTGTGCATTAGAAGATGAAACAAGTGCTGTGATGCTTTCTGGAAGCTGTTTAAAGCCACTACCATCAGCAACATTCTGGCTGTTTTGCTTTGTACAGAGACTGAGGCTGGGTTCACACTACTACACTACTTTCATCCTACTTTGCTCTGCTACATTGGTCCTACATTTATCCTACATTGGTCCTACATCCATCCTACTTTCATGAACAGGATACTACTTTGGTCCGACTTCAATGATATTCAATGGGCCTGAAGTAGGATCAATGTAGGACCAAAAGTAGTACAGGGAGCATTTTCAAAGTCGGACCGACTTGTGTAGGACGCTACAAGACGCTCTCATAGGGAAACATTGAACACAGAGCAAAGTAGGATGAAAGTAGTGTAGTAGTGTGAACCCAGCCTGAAAGGAGTTCTCTGACCTAAAACTTTTAACCCCCGCTGTGCCCGGGCTGTAAAACTATACAAAATAAACTTTCACTTACCTGCCTACGATCCCCCGTTGTTCCGATATCGCCGTCCCGTTCTCCGGTCCCGGTCTCTTCCGCTTCCTGCGTGTCGGTGACTCATAGTGCGCTCAGCCTATCAGCGGCCGCAGCAATGTCCCGTCGCGGCCGCTGATAGGCTGAGCGCACTATGAGTCACCGACACGCAGGAAGCGGAAGAGACCGGGACCGGAGAACGGGACGGCGATATCGGAACAACGGGGGATCGTAGGCAGGTAAGTGAAAGTTTATTTTGTATAGTTTTACAGCCCGGGCACAGCGGGGGTTAAAAGTTTTAGGTCAGAGAACTCCTTTAAAGCAGAGTTCCACACAAAAATGGAACTTCCGCTCCCCCCCCCCCTCCGGTGTCACATTGGCCACCTTTCAGGGGGAATGGGGGTACAGATACCTGTATAATACAGGTATTTGAACCCACCTTCCGGTCTACATCACTTACCGCCCCACCCCCCTGTTTTCTGGGAGACACACGGGTCCCAAAAGGCAGCAGGGACCATTTGGATTGCGCATGCTTCACTTCCTGATTCCCTTACCGAAGATGGCGGCGGCAGCATCCAAGGACCAATCGACGGGTCGGCTTTGGGAGCCGACATCACGGGCGCCCTGGACAGGTAAGTGTCCTTATTTTAAAAGTCAGCAGCTGCAGTATTTGTAGCTGCTGACTTTTAAAAAAAAAAAAAATCGGCAAACCACTTTAATGACATCAATAGGTCTAAAATAAGATATGCAATGAAAATAGATATTAGCTATTAGCATGTCGATGGAAAGGGCGGGGGGACCAGGGGAGGCAAAAATAAGTAGATTTAAAGGAGAAGTACAGCCAAGGCTCATTTGGCTGTACTTCTCCTGTGAATTACACAAGTGCAGTTCATTCTGCACTTCTGTGACCTGTTTTCAGCAGACAGCGGGCTAAAACTCACTGTTGGCTGAAGTCACAGAGCTGGCCCAGGCAAGGGAAAGATCGCGACCACAGAGGCGTTGCTAGGGGGGTGTGGGGGGTGCGGGCCGCCCCGCGACTTTTTTAGCTGACATGTGGGGGGGCCGGCTCCCCCCCGCGACTGCAGCGATGAGCGCCGCGGAATTGGAGCGCCGCGGTACAAGAGGAGAGGGGTTGCGGGGTGACACCGCAGCACCATCCATCCCCTCCTCTCACAGCCACGGGCTGTTAGCGGTGGTCGGCACACAGGCACAGCCCACTCCTCTCTGTTTGTGTGTACAGAGGGGGAGGGGCCGAGGGGACCTTCTGTCCATGTGCCGTGGCGCTGTATGCGATCTGAGGTACTGAATGGGGAGGGGGGGTGTTTGCACCTGGGGGGATTTCACTGAAGGGGTGGGGGGGGGATGTACTAAGGGGGTGTTTGCACTGAGGGGGTTTTCACTAAGGGGGGTTTGCACTGAGGGGGGCTTTCTACTAAGGGGGGGTGTTTGCACTGGGGGGTTGCACCGAGGGGGTTTGCACTGAGGGGGGTTGCACTGAGGGGGGGATTTGCACTGAGGGGGGGGTTGCACTGAGGGGGGGTGTCTGCACTGAGGGGGGGTGTCTGCACTGAAGGGGGGTCTGTGTAACATGCAGGGGTCCAGAGGTGCAGGGTGCTGTGTAATGTAAAAGGGTCCAGAGGTGAAGGGGGCTGTGAGATGTAAAGGGGTCCAGTGATACAGGGTGCTGTGTAATTTGAAAGGGGTCCAGTGATGCAGGGTACTGTGTAATTTTAAAGGGGTCCAGTGATGCAGGGGGCTGTGTAATGTAAAGGGGTCCAGTGATGCAAGGGGGCTGTTTAATGTAAAGTGGTCCAGTGATGCAGGGGGCTGTGTAATGTAAAGGGGTCCATTGATGCAGGGTGCTGTGCAATGTAAAGGGGTCCAGAGGTGCAGTTGTGGAGAGGGGTACACAGTAGTAACAAAAAGATATTGAAGGATGCAGAGGTATGCAGGGGGCACAGTGGGGTGCTTTTACCTTTTTAACGTGGGGGGGGGGGTGCCAGATATTGGATCCGCCCCGGGTGCCAAATGCTCTAGGTACGCCCCTGGCCTATAGGCTCCTGAGATGTGAATTCCGGTCCTGGAGAAAGAGAGGTGGGGGGAGAGGACAAAGAAAAATGGAGAGAAAGAAGAAGGGATAGAACGAACAAGAAAGATGGATAGGGAGAGAGAGAAAAGGGGAAGAAAGGAGAACAGAGAGCAAACAGTAGGGTAAAAAATATTTGAAAAATGTTATTGGGGGGGGGGGGGGTGACACCATATTTTACCGCACCAGGTGACACCAACCCTAGTGACGCCACTGCGCGACCATATTGTCGGGATCTGCCCACATGCCTGGACCAGCTCAGCCTATCAGAGCCTGAGCACCACCCCCCCCTCTACAGCCCAGCGTTCCAGTGAGCCCGGTGGGGGGGGGGGGTTGAAGAGCAGACAGTCACCAGCAGTGTGCTCAGGGAGCTTAAAGAACAGTGGTGGTCTGTCCATTATCAATGCGCCCAGCCCCCTAATCTACATGCAGGGCGCTGGACGCATGGATTTCAATGTTTTTTTTTTTTAGAAGCACATAATTAGAGCCTGAGGCTGGCTTAAAAAAAGGGTGGGCTCAGGGCGCAGAGCACTGCGCCCTGAGTCCACCCAGTTGTGTGACAATAGCGAATAAAAATGAACTATTGTCTTCCCCTGATTCTCCTCCTGTCCTGAGACCCATCACCTAATTGGCTGAGAGGAGAAACGATCCTATTGGCCACCTAGGAGGAAGGAGGAGACGCACGGTGGAAGCTGCCGTGATGCAGAGGAGGAGGAGACGCAGGGGAAACCTCCGCCAAAAGAGGAAGCGCTACCCACGACCTAGATGGGGTAAGTGCGAGGCTGGTGACCGACCAAACAACCGGAGGGGGGTTGTGGGTTCATTGTTTGCTACCCCCCCCCCCCATAAAAAATATACCACCAATCTCCACTGCCTAAGAACCATGCGACCAGTAGTGTTTGGTTGCTCAGTTCTCAGAATAAGAGTCGGCAGGAGACAGATGCAGCATCCACCTATGTGAGTATGATTCTAAAATAAAAACAATTCCCATACTTCTCTTTTAACCTACATGTATTCCTAAAATAAAGTCTCTTTACATTCAGCTTTAAATCTGGATTGTACTCCATTTTAACACTTTAAAGTAATGGTGCTGTCTAAGAGCAGGCAAGTTATTCACAAATGCTAGAAAGAAAATACAGCTAACTAGTGATGTGTAAATTGGTCTACAACCAGCTGACTCAGCAAATTGCAAATTTTTCAGATCTCCATGCAAATAATCAGGAGAAGAAAAGAATTTGCTGAACTGGCGATTCTCTCCTGATCCCATTAGAATAAACACACACAGGACATACATTGGAGAGAATATGCTTCTTTCTATGTTATACAGGAGCATACTGTCCTTTATCCACCCCCTTCCTCCGTCCATTCACAGAATGCCTTGTATTTTGTGATGGGCTCACAGAATACAGTTCTGGTGCTAACTGTAAAGGTTGGGATATACCCTCACTTGTCATGTCTCCGAGACAGAAAGTGAAGAGATGTCTCCTTCATGGGAACACATATAATAAATAAATACGTTTTCACATGCAAAACTAGAAAAAAAATTGTGTTTTGGTTGGAGTTCTACTTTAGCTTACTACTTAAATCCAATCTTAAAGTGGTTGTAAACCCTTACAGACCACTTATACCTACAGGAAATCCTAGATTAAGGCTTACCTGTAGGTGCAACAAATATCTCCTAAACCTGCACGTTTAGGAGATATTTGCAGAAAACAAAGCAATGATGTCTATGGCGCATGTGCGCCGTAGACAAAGGCACAGGCGCACTGAGCGTGTCGTTAGTGAATTGGACATGCCGTTAGTGGCCAGCTCCCACGGGCATGCACGGGAGTGACGTCATCGTGGCTTCAGCCAGTCACAACGCTGGAGCCGCGATACCCGGAAGTCACTCCAGGTATCATGGCGGCGACGGAGGAGGCGAACGAGGGCGGCTGCGGGGGCTTCGATCTCAGGTAAGTACTTCATAATGAGCTAGTATGCTATGCATACTAGCTCATTATGTCTTTGTCTTGCAGGGTATTTATTTTTTTCATTTCTTTATGGAGAGTTTACTTCCTCTTTAAGGGTGGGTGTCGTTATAGATTGCATACACTGGTGTGCATTGACTCAATGCATTACAGTACTCTCTCTTTTTAAACTTTATTAAGCTAACCCTTCTATTAACTCAATGCAAAGCAGCACATTGAAGCACTCATCAACACACTTGTATGGTGTGAACAGGACATATACAGAACAAAGTCAGACTTTTTTTTATAAATGCCCGACTACAAAATTAGTGAGTAAAATATGGCAGACAGCAAAGGCCTTATTGGGGTATGCCGGGGTAACAGAATTTTCCCCTTTATGGAATAATAAAAACTTACAGGAAGTGATGAATATAGAGAAATCAGGGGAATGGGAGAGACAGGGTATAACCCGGTTAATACACTTAGTCGAGGGTGTCACCATAAAACCATTTTCCGCATTGGTAAGGGAATATAACATTCCAAATAAGACATTTTATAAATATCTCCAGGTGCGCCATGCCATCCAATCACAATTTGCTTCACAGACACTTACATGGACCCAGATTCCCGCCCTCCTTAGACTAATTAAAGCGGGGGTTCACCCTGTTAAAAAAAAAAAAATGTTTTTTTTTATTAGACCATTACATTCGGCATCGTAGCGCGAGCTACGGTATGCCGGTCTTACATTTTTTATCCCCGTACTCACTGTGCTATGGCTCATTGAAGATTCCGGGGAATGGGCGTTCCTATGGTGAGAGAAGGTGATTGACGGCTGGCCCTGGCACGTCACGCTTCTCCGGAAATAGCCGAAATAGGCTTGGCTATTCACGGCGCCTGCGCATAGCCTGTGCGCAGGCGCCGTGAAGAACCGAGACCTACTCCGGCTGTCTTCGGGGAGCGTGACGTGCCAGAGCCGGCCGTCAATCATCCTCCCTCTCCATAGGCACGCCCATTCCCCGCGGGAGTCGGATTCTTCAATGAGCGATAGCACAGTGAGTACGGGGATTAAAAATTTAAGACCGGCATACCGTAGCTCGCGCTACGATGCCGAATGTAATGGTCTAATGATGTGAAGGAGGGTGAACCACCGCTTTAAGGCAAGAACAGCGAAAGGCCTAATTTCAGTAACATACATCACTCTGGGGACTAAAGCAATAAGCCGAGCGGGCCCCAATAAGAGCAGAGAAGTCTGGGAAAGGGACGTCGGGACAGTAACCCCTGAACAGTGGGACAAGATCCTGCATCGAGGAGCTTTGGTCTCAATAGCTCCAGCGCAGAGACTGTCCCACCTGTTCCTATTGCACAGGGTATATTATACCCCCCAAAAATTGTTCACACTAGGGTGGAGGCAAAACAATGAATGCCCAAGATGTGGAGGTAAAGGTGATTTCCTGCATATGGTTTGGAGGTGCCCAAAGCTCTACAGCTATTGGGTAGAGATAACTGAGAGGATTAATAGGGTTTTTGGGTCTTCCCTCGACCCAGTGGCGCTGACTTGCCTGCTAGGATGCATGGAGGACAATCAAGTTCCACCTGGCAACCTGGAAGCAATATTAAGATGTCTTTTTCAGGCACGCAAGATAATAGCTCAAAAATGGCAAGCACATGCCCCCCCGTCCGTAGAAAATTGGGTAGCGACCATTAACCTAACCATTTCCAGTGAGAGAGTGTCCTTTACCAGACAAGGGAACTATGGCAAATTTGTGAGACTCTGGGGACCCTGGATGAGGGCTGCGGGAGATCCCTCCTAGGGGGACATAGTGGCGGAGATGCCCTTGTCCATCAGGATTTCATCTCCTCTGACAACAAGGGATAACCACAGCCCAACTGCCCAATCGTTCTCAATGGGGAGACCCCTGGGGGAGGGGCCTTGTTAGAAGGCTTGTCAGACAGACTTTTCTCGTCAAGGACTTTTGGAGGTAGCGAGGTCACTAGACCGTCTGACCGACCCGTCCACTTCCTAGGTAAGGAAACGAAGAGGGTGGCACGCTCCTTAGTATGGGGGGGAGGGAGACACAAGGGAATAGACACTGGGATGAAGAGTAGAAGGAAGTCAGCTTCTCTTCTCTATTTTTTGTGTGTTAATAGCAATTGTATACTCTCTCCTTATGGTACAAGGTGGTTGTTTTCTATACTATGTTACTTTGCAACAATGTTAACTGTTCCTGTCAACTACTGAATTAAGAAAAACAAATAAAAATGAATGATTATAAAAAGAGAACAAAGGTTTTTTCAATGGCTTTGAGTTGATAAATGATCAATGCAGACCAATGCAACTCAATGCACCTAGTGTGAATGAGACCTAACACTAAATAAGCCCTAATCATACCTAACCTGTTCAGCACAGGAGGCGTTCAATCCTGACAACTACTGATCCGATATGTATGTTCTTAGATGCTACTTTACATATTTCCTTAACAGAACAGGAAGATCACAACATTTACTCAAGTCAAATAGATGTTGCAAAGAGATGTGACATTTTAGCTCATCCAAAATGACAGGCAAATAGTTTTTGCTACTTTTTTTATACATATATGAAAATGTTATCAGATACTTAGCATAAATTTCCTTTCCTGGCACCAAACAATAAGTGTGGTGGTATGCTGCCATGAAGATGGAAAGTTGTATCAAATACTTAGGCCTCGTACACACGGTAGGATAGCCAGAGGACAGCGGTCTGAAGGACTGTTGTCTTAGGTTAACCGATGAAGCTGACTGATGGTCCGTCACGCCTACACACCATAGGTTAAATAACCGATCGTGTCAGAACGCGGTGACGTAAAACACAACGACGTGATGAAAAAAACGAAGTTCAATGCTTCCAAGCATGCGTTGACTTGATTCTGAGCATGCGCGGGTTTTTAACCGATGCTTTTGCATACTAACGATCGGTTTTGACCTATCGGTTAGGCGTCCATTGGTTCAATTTTAAAGCAAGTTCCTATTTTTTTAACCGAAGGTTAACTAACCTATGGGGCCCACACACGATCGGTTTTGACCGATGGAAAACGGTCCTTCAGACCGTTGTCCTCTGGCTATCCTATCGTGTGTACGAGGCCTTACTGTCATTTTCCTATAAAGGTATGTTACAGCACCCCAGTTTCTGACACAAAGTCTGCCACTAGGGATGAGTTCCGGCATGTTTGCACAGTCCACGTGCAGAGCCCGCCAGGAAGTTGGCACGGCGCTGCGCTAATCACAGGCAGAGAGACATTTCCTGACCTCTGCAGCCGAGCATCAGGACAATGTCTCCCTGCCTGTGATTAGCGCAGGGCCGTGCAGACTTCCTGGCGGGCTCTGCACGTGGACTGTGCAAACATGCTGGAGCTCATCCCAATCTGCCACATTTCTAGAGGCATTGCTAGATATCCCAGGGCTCCATGGGAAAGCTGTTCTATGCCTGCATCAGTGGCCTACTTTCCATAGGCTTCTGTTTCTACCCTTTAGCACTGGTGACCAGGTTTTAGGCCCCGTTCACACCTGAGCGATTTTCTGCTTGAAGCTTGTAGCTCTGAAACACTCAGCAAACCAAATCCTATTCATTTCATTTCATCTGAGCATTCTGTCACCTGAAGCAAAATGCCCGTCGCTCGAAAAAGTACATGATCTTCTTTGTGGCAGATTGGAGGCACGTAGGGTCCTATAAACACCAATGGGAACACATGAAAATGTGCAACATGACTAATTTGCGAGCGTTCTCCACCCCTTATCCCCCCCATCTCTCCTCCTCCTAGTGCTTTCTATTGGCTAAACAAAAATGGCTGAAGCTGTAAAACGCTTGTAATACATTTCTAAAATGCTCAAATAAAAATGCCTAAAAGTCGCTCTGCTCGGGTTTGAACGTAGCCTAATCAAACATTATGGACTAGTATTGACACCCCTTCTGTGTGCAGGCTGTTTGTTGTTGTGACTGCATCCACCCCCGAGCTGCATGCAGGTGTTTCGTCAGATATGGCAACCCGTCAGAACTGGTAACGGAAGTGACATTTCCGGCGTCACCATCTTGCTACACCCGCAACTCCTCCATAGTAAGGATTCTCTGAGAAGGGGAAAGCAGAAATCTTGTTACACTCACCATAGTTTTTCATTTTACACATATTTAACATTAAAGTGAGTTTATATAGTGAAATACATTACTTAGAACTCCGTCTGACTTTTATGATGTTGAATTTTAAAAGCTGCGGCAAGCCTGCTCATCTCACAGGTAGGCTAATCAGCAGTTTGCTGCTTTTAAAATTTAAAATCTAACCAGTCAGATGGACTTCTAAGTACTGTATTTTGCTATATAACCTCACTTTCCTTTTTAAAAATAAGTGTAAATGGAAAACTCTGGTGGGTGCATGAAGATATCCACTTTCCCCCTTCTCAGAGTATCCTTACTATGGAGGGATGTAGCAAGATGGGGTCGACGGAACATCACTTCTGTTACCAATTCTAATGGGTCGCCAAATCTGACAAAACACGGGCAGTCTATAACGATGGATGAAGACAGGTGCATTCTGACCAATGCACTCTTGTCAAATTTTGACATATGGCTGTATCCATGCAGGGGCTGTGTTTGCATCCACCTCTAAAGGCTCACAGCTCAGGGTGGATGCAGACAAAGACTGGGTGTCAACACCCTTCTGAATGCCACCCTACAAGTTGGGACATTCCCTGTCAGGTGAAATTAAGGACACATAGGGACTCAGCTTCCTCCTTATAGGCCACTGCAGCGCTGAGCATGTACTGTGTACTATAGAAGATGATGCAATTTTTACACCCCCCCCCCTCTACTGCCCCTGGGCTCCATAGCAGGAACAAGGACTGCTATGGCTGTGGTTAAGACATTTGCATACATATTTCCCTCTGTAGACACCTTCCCAGTAGAACAGAGCAAAGAGGATAGTTACAATAATATACTGAATACTGTCTACTTTTTTTATTTGGTGTATGCCATTGGTCCAATCCCATTCAATAGGTGTACAAAGATCAATGAAGATATGAAAATTTAGCTTAATGTCCACAATATACCTTTGCTTCTATGATTCTACCTCCGTGAGGTCCCCCTGGCGGCACTGACATCTTCTCCCTGACGTCTTCCAGATGCCAGTCTTTGGTAATCTTGAATGGTCTGAATGGTCTGTGTGAGATGATGTCGCAGGAGTTCAGTTATTGTACCAGAATGGAAACTGAATTGTGCATGTGCAGCTCAGGGTACATTTTAAAGATGACTGCGAGCAGGAAGGTAAGTTTATTGTATTGTCTGTTCTGCAGTAGAGAGCCTGCCTGCTTGCAGATCACTGCAAGGGTGCATAGAAAACAGTGGCTTTCCATGTGCCTTGTTCACACCTTAATGTGCAGTGAAGTGTGTTGCAATAAAATGGAACACACAGTATCTCACAAAAGTGAGTACACCCCTCACATTTTTGTAAATATTTTATTATATCTTTTCATGTGACAACACTGAAGAAATTACACTTTGCTACAATGTAAAGTAGTGAGTGTACAGCTTGTATAACAGTGAAAATTTGCTGTCCCCTCAAAATAACTTGACACACAGCCATTAATGTCTAAACCACTGGCAACAAAAGTGAGTACACCCCTAAGTGAAAATGTCCAAATTGGGCCCAAAGTGTCAATATTTTGTGTGGCCACCATTATTTTCCAGCACTGCCTTAACCCTCTTGGGCATGGAGTTTACAGAGCGTCACAGGTTGCCACTGGAGTGCTCTTCCACTCCTCCATGATGACATCACAGAGCTGGTGGATGTTTTTAGACCTTGCGCTCCTCCTCCTTCTGTTTGAGGATGCCCCACAGATGCTCAATAGGGTTTAGATCTGGAGACATATTTGGCCAGTCCATCACCTTTACTCTTAGCTTTTTAGCAAGGCAGTGGTAGTCTTGGAGGTACTGTATATGCATGTAAATCCTTTCACATGTGTGCGGCCCCACTGCACTGGGCTTTTTTCCATGGGGCCACATATAGGCATATCTCCCTTTGTGCTGAGAGATATCCACATAGCCCACTCCCAGCACATAGACTGGGGTCTCACTGAGAGCCCCGGGCCCCGTCCTAAAGATCAGGAATGCGGAAATCCCAATTCTGGGTCACGAAGGTCTTCAAAGTATTAGCCCATATTTTCCCCCAATCTAACAACGAAATCGGGCGTTGTAGTATAGTAGACCATTTTTTCATATAGTTATGCGTAGAGTCCATCAGAGGGGGGGTTTCGTGTAAAATGTTATATATGGATGAAATCTGCTTAGGTTTATAGGGACCCGTTACACATAGAAGCTCAAAATCAGTGGGTCTCTCTAGTGACAACGAGGGGAACGTGGAAAGGAAGAAATGCTTAAATTGTAGATAAGAGTACTGAGGGGAAGTTGGCAGATCATATTTCGTTTGTAACTCTGAAAAAGATAAAAAAATATGTGTGACCGGATTGACCAAATGTCGCAGCTGAAAAATTCTAGCTTGAGTCCAGGGATACATCCTCCCAAATGACAGGCCATCGGGGATATCTGGTTTAAAAAGAACATTCATCAGGGGGGAACATTTGGAGGAAAGGGAGAACCGCTCCACACATCTCCTCCAAATAGCCAGGGTAAACAGCATTGGAGCTAAACATAAAGATCTCAGCTGGGGCATAAATTTAGTGGAGGCTGGCCAAAGCATATAACAGGGATGCACTGGTGCAGTGATCCCCATTTCTATCTCTGCCCACCTGGAAGGGGCCTTTCTAGACACCCAAGAGGTTAATACACGGAGATGAGAGGCATAATAGTATTTAATAATGTCCGGTGCCGCCAACCCACCTCTATGCTTAAGAGCATAAACTACTGATTGTGCAATCCTATGGGAAGCATTATTCCAGATAAACCTGAGACATCGCCTCTGGAGGAGTTTCAACTGCGACATTGGGACCGAAGTAGGAAGTGTCTCGAAAAGATACAGAATTTTAGGGAGTAGGGACATCTTTAGGACATTGATTCTGCCCAATAGGGAGATTGGGAGAGAGGACCACAAATTCAAGAGAAGGGTTATCTCTGCAAACATGGGGGGAAAGTTAGCCTGGTATAGGGTGGAGTATGAAGATGTGATATACACCCCCAGATATTTCAGTGAGGAAGGGCACCAATGATATTTGAACTTGTCTTGAAGAGATGTGAGCATTTCCGGTGACATATTAATCGGTAAAGCCTCTGTCTTTGACTGATTGATCTTAAACCCGGACATGCTACCAAACATAGAAAGGATGTCATGTAAAGCAGGTAAAGAGGTAGAAGGATGAGTGAGGGTCAGTAGAATGTCATCAGCAAAAAGTGAAAGCTTATAGTCTCTCCGCCTCAGCGGAACCCCCCGTATGTCTGGATGTTGCCTAATGGCCGCCGCCAGGGGCTCAAGACTGAAGATAAACAGCAAGGGCGACAATGGACACCCCTTCCTGGTGCCATTACTTAGGGAGAATCGCTGAGATAGACAAGAGGAAAGCTGTACTTGGGATGTAGGAGATGAATAAATGGCTCGCAAGGCTTGGATAAAGGGGCCCGAAAACCCATACCTATCAAGGACCGCAAACATAAAAGGCCAACTAAGGCGATCAAATGCCTTTTGTGCGTCTAGACTTAGAACAACTGCCGTCTGCTTAGTTTTGGGTAAAAGATCTATCAGGTCCACAGTCCTTCTGGTATTATCACCTGTGTGTCTCGTGGGAACAAAACCCACTTGGTCTTTGTGAATTAAAGTAGTCAAAAGCGGGGAAAGTCGGTTAGCTAACAATTTAGTAAAAATCTTATAATCCGAATTCAATAGCGCATTAGGGCGGTAATTATCTGGCAATGAAGGGTCTTTACCTGGTTTTGGGATAACCGTCAGGAATGCGTGTAGAAAATGAGTATGGGGAATGGTGCCCTTGAGCAGTGAGGAGAACAGAGACTGAAGGTGGGGATTTAAAATTTCTGAGAAGGTTTTATAATAAACATATGAGAGTCCATCCGGACCAGGGGACTTGTGAGCAGGGAGAGCCTTCACAACCCTGGCTATCTCCTCAAGAGAGACAGGGGCATTAAGTATAGATATTTGTTCACTAGACAACTTAGGTAAAGCTAAAGAAGACATAAAAGCATCAAAGTCAACCTGAGAAAATTGAGTCAGAGGCTCCCCACCCAAGCAATTATACAACTTCTTATAAAAATCTCCAAAAACCTGTGTCATAGCTTTGGGGCAGTATGTGGGAGTGCCATCAGGCTGCATTAGATGGTCAGGGATCAAGAGAAAGGGGCGTGGTCTCAATCTGTTAACTAGCATTCTATGTGGCTTGTTGGCATATTCGTAAAATTTCTGTCTAGCCCATAACAGAGACTTAGAAATCTTATTCATATTAAAAGATTTGATACGATTTCGTAAAGAGACCACTACCCTCAGACGCTCCACTGTAGGGGAATCAAGAAGATGTGCTTCCGCAGCTCTGAGTTGGACTAGGAGATCATCTTTTTGCTTCATGGAATCTCTTTTCAGACGGGAGCTAGTAGAAATACATTCCCCCTTGAAAAAAGCCGAACTCACATTTATATAAAAAAATTCTGTCAATTTTTGTTGTAACTAGACTTGTATCAACGGATCCTTAATCAAGGACTCATTGAGATGCCAGTGGCATGTCCTGGGGGCAGGAGCAGACAAAACAATATCAATCTCAATGTGTGCATTATCCGACCAGGCGATTGGGCCAATCTCGGAAGAGATCACGTATGAAAGCAAAGGGGCTGTTACAAAAAAAGTGATCCAATCTGGAGTAGAGCTTATGAGGCGGGGTTGAGTTGGGTGCTTCACTCTCCATGTGCCAAAAAGATTATATGACCTGGTCAATTTGCGAAACGATGCGGACAGTTTCTGGACAGCATTACTTGGAGAATCTCGAAACAATGCCCTTCTGTCCGTGGCCGGGGACATGCACACATTAAAATCCCCTCCCAATATCATGAAGGGATGGGAGATCGTTTGAAGCTTCTCAAGAACAGTCGAAAGGAAACCAATCAGGCATTAATGTTTTACTGTAGATTTTTTCCTTCAGATTTACTAAAACCGTATAATATGAGGTCAAACCTTGATGCCTTGTACACACGACCATTTTCTCGGCAGGAAAAACAATTTTTTTCCGACGTGATTCCTCTCCAGCCTGACAAGTTCATGCAGAAAAAGTCCAAACAAAGCGCGGTGACGTACAACACGTACGATGGGACAATAAAGGGAAAGTTCCTTTCAAATGGCGCCACCCTTTGGGCTGCATACTTGATTCTGAGCATGCACGTTTTTTCCCCCTCGAAAAAGCATACACACAACTGTTTTTCGCGTCGAGAAAAAGACTGACAGGAAACACAACGAGAATTTTTTATTTTTTTTGCTGGCTTTTTTTTCGTCAAGAAAACTGCTAGGGAGCATACACATGACCAGTTTTCACAACCAATATAAAAAATGACAGTTTTCTCGTCGTGAAAACCGGTCGTGTCTACAAGGCATAAGAGTTTCAATTTGTATGCAATCAGGCAGGCCCTTCCACTACATGGTTTTGGTAAATCTAAAGGAAATCAGACAACAAAAGTTGTATAGTGTGTATAGGGTATTAGACATTAAGAGGGTTAACACAACACAACGTATATTAACAATGTTAACGCAATACAGCTCAAGTGAAAATCTTTTTTTTTTTACTATCTCCTCTTACAACCTACACCAGGGTGTAATAGGAAAGCGCACTGCATAATACTGCATCAAAATTAAAATACAAGCAAAACGCGAAGCAATGCATGACAAAAACGCATGCAAATGCAGGTTATGCAGCGTGCATTTTTAGTGCGTTGCAGTGCATTTGTATGTGCAGTATGGTGTGAAAGGACCCCAAGGGAATCTGACTGATTGCGATGAGGCCCAGCAGTTTGCACAGTCTTACCGAATACACCTGACAACTTTGCAATGGCTTCTGGGTTGGCTTGCAACTTGGAAACATTGTTCTCCAAACTGCTAAGATTTGAAGTAACTGTAGAAAGGTGCAGTGAGCCAGTAAGAGGCAGGAAACTGTCCCTCCCAGGGCTATTCTGAGTTTAGGCTGCTTCTTGAGAGTTGTGGTTTTCCGGTGAACACTCTAAAAACACTAAGGCAATTCTGGGTCATACTTATGGCACCAAAAGGGATAACGATCAAAATTTTGCATAGATAAACAAAACCTAATGCAGGAGTTATGTCACTGGTTTCTATTGGAACAGGAAGGCTCAGTGCTAAATGACTCCCTTCACACTGTGCACTTGACAGTTTTTTTTCAACTGACTAGGGGCTCAATTGACAAAACTAGACACTAGGATAAGTCCGTCTGTCCGTGTTCACCCGATCTGATCCGCAGATGGAAGGAAAAATAGGGTTTTCCTCCGTCTGCAGAATCGGAGGAATGCGGAAGCGGGCGAGATCGGGTGTCAGCATATTCATCCGCTGACACCCGCGATCTCATATGGACCAATGTATGTCCCTTTTTCATCCGCACACGGATGGATGGTGTGAAAGGGACCTTAGGCTTAATGTACACAGAGGGGCAGATCCTCAAAGAAATTACGCCGGCGTATCTCTTGATACGCCGCGTAATTTAAAATTTTGCGCGTTGTATCTTTGTTTTGGTATCCACAAAACAAGATACGACGGCATCTGGGTTAGATCCGACAGGCGCACGCCTTAGTATGCCGTCGGATCTTAGATGCAATTTTCCGGCGACCGCTAGGTGGCGTTTCCGTCGTATACCGCGTTGAGTATGCAAATTAGCTATTTCCGATGATCCACGAATGTACGAGCGGCCGTCGCATTTTTTTACGTCGTTTCCGTTCAGCTTTTTCCGGCGTATAGTTAAAGCTGCTATATGGTAGCGTACTCAATGTTAAGTATGGCCGTCGTTCCCGCGTATAATTTTGAAAATTTTACGTCGTTTGCGTAAGTCGTCCGTGAATGGGGCTGGACGCCATTTACGTTCACGTCTAAACCAATGACGTCCTTGCGACGTCATTTGGAGCAATGCACCCTGGGAGTTTTTATGGACGGCGCATGCGCAGTTCGTTCGGCACGGGGACGCGCTTCATTTAAATGAAACACACCCCCTACCCGCCAAATTTGAATTCTGCGCCCTTACGCCGCGAGAGATACGCTACACCGCCGTAACTTATGGCGCGGATTCGTTGAGGATTCAATCCAACTCAAAGTAAGTTACAGCGGCGTAGTGTATCTTACATACGCTGCGCCCAGCGCAGATGTATGTGGATCTGCCCCAGAATGTTTTACTACCTCTCCTGAACGATTTAACTTGACAGATAGAAACTGACGTTTAAAAATGTCAGTTTTGCCGTGGTTACGTTCATTGTTTAGCCGCATTTGCGTTTAGAAGCGTTTTTCTTTTTTCAAATAGTCAAAAATGTAAAACGCCTGCATTAAGATAAAAAAAAAACTTCTGCCTTTAGAACCACTTTAAGGGGGAGCAGTTGGCGGGTAGAAACACAGCTTAACCACATGTTCCCCCCCATTAATCACATATGATTGGATCATTGTATGATCATGCAATACTGTAAATAATGATGCAATAAAGATTAGTTGCTGACTTCATAGAAGGCCAGTAGTTCCAGATAATGTGAATCCCAGGTTAGATTCACTAAGGTTTTTTTTCTAATCCTGTTTGAATCCCATTGAAGTTTTTAGGGGATTAATCTATTTAGTAGGTTCTGACCATTTTTTGGCCCCTTGCACACTGCAGCTTGAAAAAGCTCCAGACAGTTTTTTGTTTTTTTTACTGAGCTAAAATTTAGCCCATTAATTGTAATGAGCCTTTACACACAGGTGCACAAACAAGCACCGTGCATTGTTCAGTAAAAGAAAAAATGATCTGCAGTTTTGGTCAGTAATCTACACCTCATGTGGACAAGTGCACACAAATGCACACAAATGTCTATTTGTATATTGTGCATAACGAGAACGTAAGAATAAATTTGCGCGAAATTACACGAGCGCCTGAAATTACGTCTGAAAAGGTAGATGCTCAAACAGGAGTATCATGTGCAAGAGGCCTTAGAGGTAATAAGCAAACTACTGTAAAAAGGCACAGGATGCTAGGCACTGCCATAGGGGACATTTGCTAACGCAATACAATTTTTGTATACATATAGTGGAGAGAGGGTCTTTTCAAGCAGTTACAGGGACAGCATTGAAAATACACTAATTCTTTAACCACTTGCCTACCAGCCGCCATCATTGTACTGCAGCAAGGTGGCACAATCCCACGAATCGAGTAGCTGTACGTCAGCTCGGGAACTCACCTTTGTGGGCGCTACGATTGGCCAGCAGGGGAGCCAATCAGCGGGTGGGGCTAACTCGGTGTCTGGGTGAGCGCCACCCGCGATCGTTACCCGCAGTGACCGAATGTTTATCTACCTGTGTAGACAAGGCAGATCTCAGTTCTGACAGGAGAGATCACACAGATCCTGTCTTTCTGCTAAGCAAGAAGATGGATCTGTGTATTTCTCTAGTGACATTCTTATAGGCGGCGGGAGGGGACGTCCCCCCCTCCCACTGCCATCCGGTGCTTCTCCGGGCTCTCCCGTGCCATCGAGGGACCGGAGAAAGAATCGGCCGGCGCTGGCAGGAAGCATAGAGATGACTGGTGACCAGATGGTCACCAGTCATCTCTATGACCGTCGGAGGACCCGGGCGCGATGTGATGACGTCACGCCCGGGTCCCCGTAAGAAAACAAAGCCGTGATTGCGGCTAGTAAGCAACAGTAATCATGAGATCGGTGAAATTTTCACCGATCTCATGTTTTCCAGCCTGGAGGAGAGATACAGGGTCTTTTTGACCTCTCTCCATAAAGAGGACCTGTCACACACATTTCCTATTACAAGGGATGTTTACATTCCTTGTAATAGGAATAAAAGTAATAATAAAAAATAAAAAAAAGTGTAACAAAATAAATAAATAAGTAAAAAAATAAAATAAAATAATAATAAAAAAAATTTAACGCCCCTGCCCCCGGTAGCTCGCGCGCAGAAGCGAACGCACACGCAAGTCCCGCCGACATATGTAAACGCCGTTTAAACCACATATGTGAGGTATTGCCGCGTGCGTTAGAGTGCCAGCAACAATTCTTGCACTAGATCTCCTCTGTAAATCTAAACTGGTAACCTGTAAAAAATTTCAAAGCGTTGCCTATGGAGATTTTTAAGTACCAAAGTTTGGCGCCATTCCATGAGTGTGCGTAATCTTTCATTTTTTACAAAAAAATTGGGCTAACTTTACTCTTTTGTTATTTTTTTAATTCATAAAACATTTTTTTCCCCCAAAAAAAGGCATTTGAAAAATTATTGCGCAAATACCGTGCAAGATAAAATGCTGCAATGACCGTTGTTTTATTCCCTAGGGTGTCTGCTAAAAAAAACATATATAATGTTTGGGGGTTCTGCGTAATTTTCTAGCAAAAGAATGATGATTTGTACATGTAGGAGTGAAGTGCCAGAATAGGCCCGGTATTGAGGTGTGTATAAAAACCCTGTATTGAAGTGGTTAAATAATTTTTATTATAATTATATTATTATTTGTTATAATTATTTATAGTGATTTATTATATTATAATTTATGATTTTGTTTTTCAAACTTTATCATACCCGAGATGTCTACTAGACTCTTGTTTGGACAGATTTAAGTGAGTAATTAAGAATTACAGGCCTACAATATAAAATGCCAAATTTCCATGCAAAATAATGGTACCACTTTCAGCACCTAAAATCTGAAATAATCATACTGCCAGGGAGGTTAAATAATGTGTTGGGGGATACGAAGAAATCCAGGTATGGATATATTATACATGGTCCAGCTTGGATCACTGTAACTATGTATGTACCATACCTGGCCGATGTCCCTGGAAATCATTGAAGTAGACATGACTGTGACAGTGATCTCTACTTGCTTCCGGGCCCTGTACTGAGCAGTTGCCTTGCTGGATTCTGAACACAGGGGGTCAGGTGCTTGGCACAGGTGCCATTCAGACAGTGCTTTGCACACTCTTCACCCCATGCTGAGTGGCTGACCTCTGGTATTCAGAATGGTATCCAGCGCAGGTCCTGGAAACAAGTGAAGATCATTGGGTTGCGGTGTACTAGCAACATCTACTTCAGTGATTTCCAGCTTCCAGTTGCATCAAGGTATGGCATATACTGTACATAGTTCAATTGTCAATGCTGTAACTATGTATAAAATATCCTTACCTGGAATTCATCTCTGAGGCCCCGTACACACGACAGAGGAACTCGACGTGCTTGGCACGTCGAGTTCCTCGTCTCGTTTTGGGATGAAGCCGCCGAGGAGCTCGGCGGGCCGCCTTCTCCTATAGAACAACGCGGCCAACGAGAAAATAGAGAACATGTTCTCTATTTTCTCGTCGAGCTCCTCGGCGGCTCCATCGAGCCAAAACTGTACAGACGACAGAGATTCTCGGCAGAATCCGGGTTTTGACCGAGTTTCTCGGCGAATTCTGCCGAGAATCTCTGTCGTGTGTACGAGGCCTAACGCTGTATGTGATATTACAGAGCATTATAATTTTCAGGGTCAGTTTCAGCATCTATGTACATTAGCTATGCATATTTTGCTGGTGAATTAATTTTTGGCTTACACACAGCAGCAAATTCGATTTATTTCAGTTTTTTTTTTAATACTTTTTATTCAGGTAGTTTTAGCAGCAATAAGCCCCATACACACTATCAGTTTTCCTGATGGTTTTCTCTTCAGGTTTACCAAAACCATCTAATATGAGGTCAAACCTTAAGCGTTTCAATTTGAATGCAATCAGGCAGGTCCTTGTACTACATGGTTTTGGTAAACCTGAAGAGAAAACCAGCAGGAAAACTGATAGTGTGTATGGGGCTTTACATGCTTTTCATCAGAAGGTAATAAACAAGCTTTGACAGACAGGTAGAAATTGGCCAGCAGTTTGCTGAGGCTGTCCCTGTTCCAATACAAAATGGTCCTGTCGTCTGCCAATTTCTATCAGATTCTCATTAGGAATTACTAGACTGCATATGATACAACAGCGTACAACTGGCCAGCAGCAGGACATTTTTAATGAGGGAGAATTGTCCAAAATGATTTATGCCTAACTTTTATTTTTTATGTATTTATTCTTTTATCAGGATAGCTGGGTAGGCAAATGTAATTAATTTGATTTAATATTATTTTAGGTAGTTTCAGTGCACACTATTCTTGTACTTACTTTTTTTTTATTGTATTTTAATTAAAGTTTTACAAAATTACAAAAATAGATCATACATAGAAAACACCACGGATGGAAACATAACCAAAAGTGGAGGCAAAGATTAAAGTTGGTTATTACTTATTTTTTTATGTTCAAGCAATGCAGCAGTGTGATTAAAAAAAAATAGTGGAAGCTCCAAGAACAAATGTCAGTAATATTTCAATGCTGCACTTTGAGCACCAAAAAAAAAAGAAGAGAAACCCATAAAAGAAAAAGCAACACCAAAATACTACCCCTAAAACAAAATTCCATCTTGCAGCAGCAGCAAAAAAAAAAGAAAAAGGCAGTTTAACCTAGAAAATCCCCATCAACATACAATAAAAACAATGGGGCAAATCCACAAAAAACCTGCCTAACTTATCTTTTAGCAGTTAAGTTACACTGGCGGAAAATTTCTACCTAAGTGCCCGATCCACAAAGCACTTACCTAGAAATTTTCGGCTGTGTAACTTAAGTGCCTCCGTCGCAAGGCGGTCTTCTCATCCAGGGGGCGATGACAATTTAAATGAGGCGCGCTCCCGCGCCGGACGTTCTGCGCATGCGTGTGACGTCATTTTTCCCGACGGGCAGCGCGCGAAATTACGTTACGTCGGGCTTTGTGGATTGCGACGGGACAATAAAGTTGCGTCGGGTAAAAAAAAAGTTACGCGGCGAAAAATAAAATTTGAAATTTAAAAAAAATAGCGGCGATCAAAAAAAAGGTATGTTTTTACAAGGTGTAAACAGTTTACACCTTGTAAAAGCATCCCTAATTTTACGCATGCAAAACGTAACTTACGCAGAAAACACAAAGCTAAAAAGCTTTGTGGATCTGCCTAAGTACTCATTTGCATACGCAAAGCGGCATTTCGACTCAAAATGCCCCCAGCGGCGGATGCGGTACTGCATCTTAAGATCTGACAGTGTAAGTGTCTTACAGATGTCAGATCTTATGCCTATCTTTGGAAAACTGCTTCTGAGGATCAGTTCCAAAGATAGGCACAGGGATACGCAGGCTGAACAGCAGTTCCGCCTGCGTATCTCTTTTGAGGATTTGGCCCTATATTCCCCGAAGAAAAATGAAAACCTCAGTACAATCCACCTAAAACAAAAGAGCACTTTTTTAGGTGAAGCCTCACTGAAATACAGCGATTTAACCTACAATAAAAGTCCTATCAACTTAAAATAAAAAACGATTTATCCCCTAAATAAATGAAAAACACGAAATATTACCCCTTGAGTTATTTTTAATGGAAAGAAGAAAAAAATGCCATGGTGGGAACAGCACCTAAAAGAGGCTCCTGATCTAAAAAAAAAAAAGATAAAATAAAGTTAAATTACATTGAGGCAAATGGAGTAGATACTGTACATGTTATGCATTTATATTGTGTATAAATATAACCTGTACAGGACGAAGTAGCAAGCCTCGTACACACAATTGGATTTTCCACGGACAAAGTGTGAGATTTTTGTCCAAAAGGCGTTGGCCAGGAAATTGTCTTCCATACAAACGGCACACAATTGTTGGCCAACAAATACAAAACGACATGTTTTTTCAGCTCTTAGCGCCACCCTTTGGGCAACTTCTGCTAATGTTGTGTAATGGTGAGTATTGCTTCTGAGCATGCGTGTATGTACTTTGGAGTTTTGTTTACACACGATCGGATAATCCGACAACACACATTTGTTGGAGGAGAATTTAAAAGCATGCTATCCAACATTTGTTGGCGGAAAATCTGACAATTGTCCGATGGAGCATACAAATGGTCGGATTTTACGACAACAGCCTGTTTTCACATAATTCTCGTCTGAAAAAACGATTGTGTGTACGAAGCTGTAGATTGCTGCTTGCACTTACCTTCTTTTCATTGCTCTGCTCAGCCAATCACAGTGAAGAGCTAAAGCCGTGTGTAAGCTTCAGGCTGCAAGCTTACACAGAGCTAAAGAGTTGTTCCTTGCCCCATGTGATAGTGCTGGTTGAGCAGCCAATCAACAAGCACCACTGTTGTCATGTGGAAGAATGAGGAACCAGTGCTCCCCATAGCTGGAAGTAGCAGACATTTCTTAACACTCGTGACAATAGAGTAGTGAGGAAATGAATGGAAGATAATGTGCCACCTAAGTGGATCTGTTTTTTTGCCTTGTCTGGGCAAAGCTGCGATTCACTCTAAAGGTTAACCTGTGAGTAAGGTAACATTATGAAACTGGCTTCAGGCCTAAACAAACATTGCATTAAAAGTCTTGTGAAGTTCCCTGGGATCCAGGAATCCTAGGACACGCTAATACGTAAACCTAATCCACACCTTCCTACTAGCGTGTTTCAAGAAATCTGATATGCACATGCATGTTCCAGGTCAATGACTCCCGGGGAGGAATACAACCATGAAGCTTTCATCTTAACAAAGTGTACCATGACAGCTTTCAAATTCCTACCCTGATAGGATATTTTTTTCAGAAATGCCAATTGGGACCATTTTCAGCCATTTATAATTTATTGAAATGTATTACTAAATATGTCAACATCATTTGCAAATGCTTTTTAATCATGTTCTGCCCTCGGGCTAATTATGAGGGAGTACCTGGATGTAGTAACAATACACCTTAGAAGAAATGCTTTCAGTTCTACAGCTATTAGACAGAATGCTCAGTTTATAAAATGAACACATCAGAATAAGTAGCTTTATTTTTTATTTTTTTAAAATGACAGTTATTTTCAGTTGAGTCCAAAAAAAAATAACATGGCTAAAAAAAAGATCCTCAGCATTGTGTTAAAGCTTTGTGAGTTGAGTCATGGTTAGGTACACCGTCTTATTAGCTCTACAGCAGTTGCTACATCTGTAAAAAATAAAAATAAAAACAAACAAACAAACAACATTTTTCTTTTTTTTTCTGCTATTAACCACTTTAACCCCTGGAACGATTTATCCCCTTCCTGACCAGAGCATTTTTTGTACTGGGTCGATTTAGCTGACAATTGCGCGGTTGTGCGACGTTGGACCCAATCAAAATTCACAACCTTTTTTCCCCACAAATAGAGCTTTCTTTTGGTGGTATTTGATCACCTCTGCGGTTTTTATTTTTTGCGCTATAAACAAAAAAGAGTGCCAATTTTGAAAAAAAAAAACAATATTTGCTATAATAAATATCCCCAAAAAGTATATGAAAAAAATGTCTTCCACAGTTTAGGCCGATATGTATTCTTCTACGTATTTTTGGTAAAAAAAATCGCAATAAGTGTATATTGATTGGTTTGCGGAAAAGTTATAGCGTCTACAAAATAGGGGATAGATTTATGGCATTTTTATTATATATATATTTTTTTTACTAGTAATAGCGGTGATCTTTATCGAGACTGCAACATTATGGCAGACACATGGGACACTTTTGACACCATTGTCATTTATACAGCGAACCAAGCTACAAATAGCCACTGATTACTGTATAAATGACACTGGCAGGGAAGGGGTTAAACACTAGGGGGCGATAAAGGGGTTAATGTGTCCTAGGGAGTGATTCTAACCATAGGTGGATGGTCTCACAACAACATGACAGAGATCATTGCTCCCGATGACAGGGAGCAGTAGATCTCTGTCATGTTGCTAGGCAAAACAGGGCAATGCCTTGGGCATCTCCCTGTACTGCTGCTTCGTGACACGATCGCGGGCCACCGGTGAACATCAAGTTTGCGGGACCCGCGGGCATGCTCCTGCTAGGTGGCAAATTTAAAGGGATGTACAGGTATACCCGTTTGCCTGCCCCTGCTATTCTGCCAATGTAAATTGGCGTGCGGCGGTCGGCGGTCGGCAAGTAGTTAAAGAAATCCAGTAAAAAAAAAAAGTCTTCATTAATTTAGGCCAAAATGTATTCTACTATGTCCTTGGTAAAACAAAAATCCCAATAAGTTTATATTTTTGGGTTTGCAATAAAGTTATAGCATCTGTTATAGATAATGAAAGCTGCAGTATATATGCATGGGGCAGTCAGTAAATGGTTAAAGCGGAACTAAACCCATCGATTTAACAGTTTAAGAAAAACATTTCTGGAATGCTAACTGTCATATTTGCTTGTGCCCTCAACCAAACTATAAAACCATCAAATGGCTGGTGTCATAACTGATCACATGTGCAGCACCATGGCAGTTGCAGATCAGAGGCTAAGATGGCAGCTTCCTTGGCTGAGAAGGATAGGAGGGCTTAGTTCCACCTTAAGGCACTCCAACTTAAATATTTCTAACTAAAATACCTACTTTCTCAACCCACTTCTTGTCATTATATTACTTTCTTAAGAATGCAGATGAACATTAAAGCAGTTTCACCAAAAAGTGGAACTTCTGCTTTAAGCACTCCTTACATGTCAATTTTTTTTTGGTGGAGGGGGGGGGGGTGCCTAGTTTTGAGTGGGACTTCCTGTCCCACTTCCTGCTTCCGACTTAGGGCTGCCTAGGCAACTCCTCCTCTCCCCCTAGGTGGCCCCTCCCTCTCAGCAATCTTCTGGGACACATCACAGGTCCCAGAAGATTGCCTGTCCACTCGGAGAGCGCAGCACGACAAGTGCGCGCCCGGCCATGAAACCGAAAGCTGTCACGGCCGGGTGCCTACAGTTTTAATGAAGGCGCTGCGGAGAGGGGAGTGAGGCCGTGGGACAGGCGAGTGACTGTTTATTAAAAGTCAGCAGCTAAACTTTTTGTAGTTGCTGACTATTAATAAACGAAAAAAAAAGCCTGGAACTCCGCTTTAAGGCCTCATTCACACCATGGTGCAAAGATGTCAGTTTTTCTGCACACATTCTGCAAGGACCTAAAAAAAACAATTGTTTTCTATGCAGTGGTGTATTTTGTGCTGGCCTAGGCAAGACTAAAATTGGGTGCCTCCCCCATCTACCACAACCACTGTGTACCATTATTGTCTCAGGATCTGAGGTGGAAGCTGTAGTCGTACACGGTGAACAGTTGTGGCTTCCTCATCAGACCCTGAGACATTATTTGTCCAAGTGTCATATATAGAACTACTGCCCATGATCTGACGTTCATGTCAATACCTCACATGAGTGGGACGATCGCTGTCTGCATGTGTACAGGACCAACCTTTGTGTGTGAGGAAAGAGGCACTTCAATTTTTTTTTGGAATTATGAATTTTAATTACATGTTTACATTGTTGCTTTCATTTAATAAATTTTTTCGTGATCACTTTTATTGCTGAATGTAAACATCCTTGGGACAGCAATAGGCATGTGACAGGTACTCAGCATTTTAAAGCATTTTTTAATGCTTTAAATTTTTAAAAGTTGGCGCAGATAGTTTCTGAGTAAACCAGAAGTAATGCCATGTCATCGCTTCTGGTTTACTACGAACAGCCAAGCAAAGCCGATCCCGGCTCTGCTAGGCTGTCTGGCCAGCCGGTAGACACCCCAGTGGGAAGGGAAAGCCAGAGAGAGACATGGAAGGTGGCGGGAGGGGGGGACGTCCCCTCCCGCTGCTCGTTGTAGCAATTGAGTGGCTAGTAAGCCACTCAGGTTGCTATTACAAGAGAGCCGACCACCGACTGCACGCATCATCCCAGTACAACCACATTCCTCCCAACATTTTGAGATGGGAATGAGGGACACCTACTAGCAAACGTATGTAGGCATAGGACACGCACCCTGCCACACCCCCTTAAAGGAGAATTAACCCCAAAAAAATTTCATTAAATCCATAAGGGCTTTTCTTTAACCAGTACCATTCCTTTATATTGGCTTTTAAAATTTACAAATGCAGCCATTTAGAAATTGGATTAAAGGTTTAGCACTGGGAAACACTTTTTGAAAGATAAAAAGTGCACTTTATATACAACTATATAGATCAGACAAAAATGAGGGACAATGAGGGGGAAAGAGGGACAGAGGGACATTGCTCGAAATCAGGGTCAGTCCCTCGAAATCGGGGACAGCTGTGAGCTATGCAACCACCAAAAGGTGGTTAACCACTTATGGACCACCTCCTGCACATTTACGTTGGCAGAATGGCATGGCTGGGCACATGCACGTACAGGTACGTCCTGTGCTAGTACCCAGCCGTGGGTCGCGGACGCGCGCCCGCAACCCGGTCCAAAGCTCTGTGACCGGGACCGCAGGACCCGATCGCCGCTGGAGTCCCGCGATCGGTCCCCGGAGCTGAAGAACGGGGAGAGCTGTATGTAAACACAGCTTCCCCGTTCTTCACTGTGGCGGCGGCATCGATTGTGTGATCCCTTTTATAGGGATTCACAATCGATGACATCACACCTACAGCCACACCCCCCTACAGTTGTAAACACACATGAGGTCACACATAACCCCTTCAGCGCCCCCTTGTGGTTAACTCCCAAGCTGCAACTGTCATTTTCACAGTAAACAATGCATTTTAAATGCATTTTTTGCTGTGAAAATGACAATGGTCCCAAAAATGTGTCAAAATTGTCCGAAGTATCCGCCATAATGTCGCAGTCACGAAAAAAATCGCTGATCGCCGCCATTAGTAGTAAAAAAAAAAAAAAATGCAATAACACTATCCCCTATTTTGTAAACGTTATAAAATTTGCGCAAACCAAACGATAAACGCTTATTGTGATTTTTTTTACCAAAAATAGGTAGAATAATACGTATCGGCCTAAACTGAGGACAAAAAATTTCTTTTTATATATTTTTGGGGGATATTTATTATAGCAAAAAGTAAAAAATATTGCATTTTTTTCAAAATTGTCGCTCTATTTTTGTTTATAGCGTAGAAAATAAAAACCGCAGAGGTGATCAAATACCACTAAAAGAAAGCTCTATTTGTGGGAAAAAAAGGACGCCAATTATGTTTGGGAGCCACGTCGCACGACCGCGCAATTGTCTGTTAAAGCGACGCAGTGCCGAATCGCAAAACCTGGCCGGGTCCTTTAGCTGCATTTTGGTCCGGGTCTTAAGTGGTTAAAGAGGCGCCTCGGCCCTTCTGCCTGAGGGCAAAGCCACCACCCTGAAAAATGCTGCCCAGGGCAAATGCCTTGTTTGCCTCGTGGTAAATATGCCCCTGTCTCTATGTACCCTGTTCACACCACAACACTGATATCACATGCAGATTTTTTCAGCACAGGAATCTGCAACGGGTGTGCAGTTTTCTGCATGAAAAAAACCTGACATCAACATTGGTGTGAAGAGGGTGCATAACTAATGCGCATGTCAACATGCATAAAATCTCACTGAAACGCATAAAAACTGATGTAGACTCATCGATTCCCATCAGTTTTCATGCACGTATGGTGGGAACAAGCCCTAAAACTGAACAAGTTTTCATTAGGAATAGGGTTCCATAATGAAAAAAAACTGTCTTTCACAAGTATCCTGCTCCCACTTCCGGGAGCCACAGGTATTGACGTCACCGCCCAGGCTCCCTCCTCCCCAGTAGGAGAGAGGAGCAGAGCCTCGCGCATGCACAGTAGGGTTCCTGGGGTGAAGCCGTAAGACTTCACTGCCGGGTTCCCTTACTCGAAATGGTGGCAGCAGCACCCAACAGCTGATAGAAACATCAGCTACGGTGCCAACATCTCTGGACTTCAGGACAGGTAAGTGTCCAATTATTAAAAGTCAGTATGTGCAGCTGCTGGCTTTTAATCTTTGCAGCGGTGGGCAGACCTCCACTTTAATGCCTAAGATGCACGGTTTACTCCCACCAATGCCTGGGCAATTTATATTCCCAATGGCCACAGTCCAGCCCCCCTAAAGTCTGAAGGACAGTAATTTTTTTTGCGCAAGTCGTCCGTGAATAGGAAAGGACGTAACGCACGTCGCCGTTCAAAAGATTACGTCGGTGCGATGTCATTTCGCGCAAAGCACGGCGGGAAATTTCAAAACGGAGCAATGCGCAGTACTTTCGGCGCGGGAACGCGCCTAATTTAAATGATACACGCCCCATTTGAATTAGGCGGGCTTGCGCCGGACGCATTTACGCAACGCCACCGCAAGTTTACAGGCAAGTGCTTTGTGAATCAAGCACTTGCGCTTAAAACTTGCGGCAGTGAAACGTAAATGGGATACGTTAGACCGCCGCAAATGTACCTGAATCTGGCCCAATATTTTTAGCCATCTGTAAGAAGGAAATGTTCCCAGTGACCATATCTCCAACATACTATGAGTGGCAGACATAGAAATTATTATCAGAGGTTCCTTGAGATCAGAGAGTTTCAAGGGCTTCTTCATCTTAAAAACGTTGGGAAAGGCTGGTATATGGTAGAGGTTAACTCGTAAAAGTGGAGTTTCCTCTTGACTATAAGAAACCAATTTTTAGGAAATAAAAACCACCTTTACAGTATATGGGGTCTATTTACTACCATGGCTTGAAGCACATTATATTCATATATCATTACCAAACCTAAATATTATACAGTGCCATATCTAGATATGGAATTTCCCTCTGTACCTGCTGTGTCTCTAAATCTTGAAATAAGCAATCCGTTTTTCCTTTTGACTACTAAAACGATCTCTGGTATCTGTCCTACACCCAATGCATTCTGTTGCCTTTGCAAGGATATCCTGCATACTCCTAGGTATGAAACTGCGGTATTTGCAAACCAGATCTTGAAACCCCTGAAAATGGAGTATAGGTTAAAGGATGAGTCATTACAAAAGTTGCTAATACCTAAAATGTTTCTTTACTGGCCTTTTCCCTAACCATGCAAAGTACAACAAATGTGCGAAGTCAGCAGCTGCTGTGCAAGGATACAGGGTTGGTCTGCCCTTTACTCTAGGACTAGGTTCACACTATGGCGACCTGTATTGTGCATGTAGGCAGACCATTCATGTCAATCTCCCTGACCCTTTTTTAAGTCGTGCCACAGGGTGCTGCAA
This sequence comes from Rana temporaria, assembly GCF_905171775.1. Taxonomy (NCBI): domain Eukaryota; kingdom Metazoa; phylum Chordata; class Amphibia; order Anura; family Ranidae; genus Rana; species Rana temporaria. Next base: position 59,290,912 of record NC_053500.1, on the reverse strand, counting down.
TGCCATTCAGTTTGGCGCACACAAAGATGTGGTGCGGTTGCCAATGCAAGGGGGTGTTATCAAGAATTAATGGTACCCCGCACTCCTGCTAAAGGGCATGCGCATTAATCTGAGGTCGCGATTGGGTGTGATTTTGCATGCGATCCCTGCCAGGAGAGATGTGACCCTAGCCTTATACCATGTGCTTACAAGTGTTCTACCTGGCACTACTGCCCATTTTGCCTCTGTTCTCTGTCTCGCCATTTGCTCCGCCTTCCTCCCCATCATCACTCAGTGCACCTTTAACCATTACCAGTGAATCCAGTCCATGGCCAATGCCCTTAAAGCGAAAGGCATCACAAACCTTGGAAAGTTAAGCATGGCATATGAAAAAAATAAATAAATGGTGCATAAGAAGAGGGCTTGTTTACACATGCATTGCTCTGCTCTGTGAAGACGCTCAATGGTAAATCGTTTTTCACAGTAGCTGGTACATATTAAAGAGGCAATACTCCAGAATGCATGTTTTTTTATTATTATTATTTTTTTCCTATTTGATAGTTGCACAAGCTGTTTGATTTGTAATACAGTTTCACCCAGTATGTGGCTCACAGTTGAGATGCAGCTCAATTTGCTTGACTAGATAAACAGAGAGGATCATTTGCCATGCCAATGCAGCTGCGACATGTATACACCCCTCTACAGCTGTTTTTTCTGCTCAAGGAGGGGGGGGGGGGGGTGTGGAATAAAAAAATAAAAAAACACAGCTCAACCACCTCACCGCAAGTGTGAACTAAGCCAAAGACAGCAATGGATCCTGAAAGATAGACATCAGAAGTTACGTGCAAATCTCAACTTCTGCTGTAAAAATTGAGGTGTGCTCCCATTGCCTGGAAAGCCTACCTATTGTCCCAAGAGGCTGCTTACTATATTAAATATGACCTATAGGACAGCAGGGCCATGGAGAGCTGCATAGAACTTCAGCTGCTTATATCTCTGGAATCTTCTTATAGTTTCTTCATCATATTCCAAGTTTCTATTTCCTGGGTTTGTGACAAAAAAAAAAAATCCTAACCTGTATTCTAAAGTATTGTTAGGACACAAACCTTTTTTTACATTAGCTCTATGCATATCATGATTGAAACAAGGGGTGCCAGCAGTGTGAGCCATCATGCTGACAGTTCTGGGTTGCTTAAAGGCTAAACTACACAGGCAGTCCTAATCTCTTGCTACTGAGAAGTTTAACCTCTTAGCAGGCTGTCACCTCATTAGGCTGGTGCTATACAGCAGCAGGTGGTTTTTTTTTTTTTAAGCCCAGTCCTTTGCCACTTACCTTCTAGTGAGCAGTCATAGCAATTGATTGCTAAACATGTAGCATGCAGTAGAATCCATAATTGAGCACAAGATATATACATGAGACAATATGGGATCATACAAAACTGATTGCTTCTAAATACTTCTGGTGTAGCTTACTCTTTTGGGAACCATTTGACCCATTTATTGAGTGATCAAACGCTACTCTTAATGATTTTAGTAGAATAATTGCGCTCCTAAAAGGCTTCTGGGTAGTTATAGGATAAGGCAGTGACTACCAGCCAGCCACCCAACCAACCCTTGCCCGATCGCCATTTAACAACCCCCCACCGTCACCCACCAGGGCCCCTGTACTTACCCCATCCAGGTGGCAGTGTCCCCCCCCCCCCCCCCCTGCGTCTCCTCCCGAGTCTCGGCAGTCACTTCTCCTCCCCGGCCAATCAGGACTTAGGACCAGTGGCCAATCGAGTCTTAGGACTCCTAGCTAATGGACCCGCTTTCTGATTGGATGGGAGGAGAAACAGGAAGACATTAGCGAATATTAAATTCATAATGTCACATAACAGGGTGGGCGCCGGGCATAGTGCTCTGCTCCCCAAGCCCACCCTTTTTGAAGCCAATTAGGACCTCATGCTCTAATCATGTACTTCTAAATAAATAAAAAAATCATTGGAATTAGGTTAGGTGGCAGCACTCCGGTGCCCTATATGAGTGGCCGCTACTGCTACAAGCAAGTGGCTAAATCTGATAAGAGATTAAAGTTACCCCTGATAGGAACACAGGAGGACCCACCCCAACAGTGTGCTACTGCTTGTTTATTGTCCAAGCAAGCTAGGCATGAGTTGGCAATGGAAAAATAACAGTTTTTCTGCAGACAACCTCAAAATGGACTAATACCATTTAAAATATACAGTAAATTAATTAAAGTTTTACACATTTGGATTTTTGAATTATATATAACTGTTCTGTCCCCTATAGGACAAAGTACATGTAGTACTGTGTCCTATGTTGCTAGGTGCTCCCTAACCCTAGCTATGAGGTCCCAACTGTACCCTCCTGCTGTGCAGATCCAGCAACAGCAAGAAAGGAGACAGATGCTTTTCAACGCCAACTTGTCTAGATTCTGAGCAGCGGCAAGAGGAATTCAGAAGTTGACACATCCACCCTCCCTCTCCATTCTTCTTGCCACTGCTTGTCTGGTGAAAGTGCTCACATGAGCTAAGCTGCCGTTATGAAGTGTCCATCTCCTGCCTACCTATTGCCAGATTGGCAGGGGAGAGGGTCCGGTTTGGACCTCATAGCTATGGTAAGGAAGCACCTAGCAACATGGTACAAAGTATTATATGTACTTTGTCTTATAGGGGACTGAACATTAAAATATAAATATGCTAGATCTTCTTTAAGCCTCCTAAGAGTGCAGTCCCGCTACTAGGCCTTGGTGATCAGCAGAGGAAGTGAAGTCTCTTCTCCACCCTGGCCATCTGCTGTCTTCCATTTGGAACCCTATGCAGCAGTACAGGCACCAAACTTTGTATGTTAAACCCTGCTGCTGAAATAGTGAAGACAGCTGCCACAGCTCTTCATAATTCAATGTCATTTTTATTATTGCACAATATCATTTAGCACCTAACTAAGGCTACAGACTTCTACACAAGCCCAGGAATAACTCATGCTGCTTACATACTTTTTCCTCATTAAATATTTACATACAAGCAGCTACCGGAAGCATAAAAAAAAAAAAATCTATTAGCAGCTCTGGATTTAATCTCTCTTTGCATATCAACAATACACCATAAATATACAAATTTTTATATATCGGGTTAAATTCAGTGTGATTCTGGCAAAATAGTTACATCAAAGTTGCATTTCACAAAAAATTATAGCTATTAACAATGCAAAGCTTGAATAAATCTACACATATAAATACTAAATATATATACAACTTACATGGTTACCATTGACAATGGTTTTGTTACGGGGGGGGGGGGGGATGCCTGCAGATAACACATACAGGCTGTTTAGTTATTAAGTGCTTTTAAATGCTTCAAAACTTCTAAAGTCTTTAAATGAAAAGTAAACAAATATGTGATTCCCCCCCCCCCCCCAACTGCTGTTATCCCTAAATTACATTTTTAATCACTCCAAGTTCTGTCAAACGGTTATATACTCCTTGAAAGTAACAGTAAGACAGTTGGCTGTTACATCTGTAATCACAATATTTCCAAAAAAAGGTTTGAATACGGTCCTTGGTTCCTCCTTTGCATCATCCGGTTCACTGGCCTGGGATTCTTCAGTCACTTGAACAACATGGTTCGTGGTCTCTTGGTGGCTGTCACACCTGGACTTCACACATCGCAAGTCTATGGGTTCATCCAAATCAGAGTCTAATAGAATAATGTCTGGCTCTTGTGGGGAAATGGGCAAAATGCTCTGACCACCACCCTGGTTCTCCAGTCTACCGGGAGCACTAACGCTTCGTGAAGGAAGTACTTTTTTGGAGGCATCTGCAACACCTGCCATCTCGGCCAAACACCTTTTTCTAGGGTTAATATATACAACTTCTTTAGGCGACTCTTTATTACAGGATAAACTGCTTCCATTGGTCCATGTAGTTTTGTCCTCCTTGGTGGTGAGTGGCAAAGGCTGGTTGAGAACAGATTCAGCACTAGAATAGGTTCTCCGGAGGCCAGCAAGAGGAGCGGTCTTCTTGTCTCCACACCCTATATTCTCATTTATTGTGATTTTGGACTCCGTTCTGTTTTTCAAGCTCTCTTGTTTTTCTTCAACCACGTTACAAGTCCTGTCACCATTGCAGGTGACCTTTGTGGCCACTGTCCTTCCAGGCTCAGTTTCACAATTCTCCTCCGCAGACTTAATTTTTACAGACTGCATACCGTTCTCCATATACTTACTCATAACTATGACAATTCTCCCATTCTTATTTTTATTTTTCACAATTTTCATTTTGCCCCCAACGCCATTTCCAGACACTTCTTTAACAGTGCTGGTGGGAGTTCCACTAGGGAGATTTTTGTCCAAGCCATTTAAAGCTAGTCCTATGCCATTCTTTGCAGGAGCCTCCAACTCAATAGGCCGGCTCTGAGTCCAGGACTCCCTATGTCTCCTTTGATCGGAAGAGTTCTGAGAATCCTTCTCTGAGGGATATTGGTCATACATCTTGGGGTCTGGTTGGTAATGATGATGTTTCTTGCTATTCAGTTGATAGTAATATTTTCTTTTGTTACTCGTGTGATGCTTTTCGGAGTGATCATTGACATACGGCTGATATTGGTGGTGTTTTTTACTGTTCAACTGATACTGGTAAGGCTGGCTCTTTGCTATGGATGTCATCTCCAGCTTAGTATGGCTGTCCACAGTAGCATCCTGAAGGCCACTCAACACACTGGAACGACGAGCAAATGATGGCACCTGTGATAAAATAGAAAAGCTTTAATTGTATACACACACACACCAGTTAAGTGAAACTAAGACCCCCTACTTCCTTAACACTGATCCTGAAATACCTTTGCTAAAAGAAACTACTGGCACTGGATACTATGGGGGTTAGTCACATGGCTTCCCCAATGGAGTGGACCAGAGGTTAGATCAGCACTTCCCAAAACACAAACTGTAAATCCAGCAGATGGAGAGAGGCAAGAGTGCTGGCTTATCAATGGGAAAATTACATCAAGCAAAAAGGTTTTTTACCCATCTGATTGCCATATTACTCAATGAGCCACAGCTGGCAGTATCTGCATGGACCTCATTAAATATTTGGTAGTCACCCAAATCAATAGACTCCTCTGCAGCCTCAAAAAAAATTACAACTTTTTTACCCAGCACATATGGGCATTACCTAGGGCAATCTACATGCAAATACAGTCTGCCTAGGAACGCCCACCTCTGCAGACTGACATTCGTCTATCAAGGTATTTAGATATTTGCATAACTACTCCCAAGGGCCAGCCCGCTGTCTTGCATCAGGACTGTGGACTCTCGACAGGAGTTCTATGGTAGGGTGCTGTGATATTTTCAGAAATCCATCTACAACAGCATGCTTTCCCCTCCCACAAGTCATGATCTGCCTGCATTTCATAGAGAAGCACAGATGACATCACTGGGATGAAAATAAGCCATGTAATGAAAATTGAAATGTTGCATTTAAAAAAAATGCCACTGGCAGGTTGATGAGAGGGGGAAAGAGTGACCAGGGAACAATATAACTTCAGCTTTAACTTACCGACAAAATATGGTGCTTTGGTTTAGGTCCACGTTTTCGGTACCCCATAATCTGTTCTTGTCGTTCTCTACATTAAAAAGGGTGACAGCAAAGTCAAGGTGGTCAAAAGGAGTTAATAGGCACAGGCTAGATGATTTCACATTCTTACATTTGATATAGTGTGGTTGATTTACTAAAACTGGAGAGTACAAAATCTGGTGCAGCTCCAATCAGCTTCCAACTTCAGCTTGTTCAATCAAGCTTTGACAATAAAACCCAGAAACTGATTGGTTTCTATGCAGAGCTGCACTAGATTTTGCACTCCAGTTTTTTTTATAATAATAATAATAATAATAATAATAATAATAATAATAATAATAATAATAATAAATATCTTTTTTTTTTTTCCCCCCCACAATAAAGAAAATAAAAAAAAAATCATTGCATATACTTTGTGGTGGTTGGATGCTCATCGGTTCTTCCTAACCAAAAGGTAATTCATTTTGGAAAGGCAGAAAAAAAAAAAAAAAAAAAAACAACACATGCATCTGCAGAGAGTTAAGTATCTGGCGCCTTCTTGTTCCCATCAGTACTGCTTCCAGGAGTAGATTCCATAGACATGAGAAGATAGTTACTCAGACAGACAATCTCATGTATATGGGGAACCCTGGCCACACCTGTCCAGCACTTGGGAGGCAATATCTATTGGGCTGTCTATACATCATACAATTTTCTTATTGAATTTCCTTTAGATTTACCTAACCACATAGCACAAGGGCCTGCTTGATTGCATACAAAATTTAAAGTATTTAGGTTTGACCTCATAGTATATGGTTTTGGTAAATCTAAAAGGAAAATCTTACAATTAATGGCCAGCCTTGGGAAGGTTAGAAATCAGCCCGATTGTACCTGCACCCCCTTAAAGACATAGAATCAGAGTGCCTTGCAGCAATGCTCATCTCCTCCCCCTCCATCCAAAACTGTACATGGACCAAATAGCTAATGCCTGACTATTCTTGTAGGTCTCAGTGCACTTTAACAGTCAACTGGCCACATGACACCAGTTATCTTGGTTTTGCATTTCCTCCATATGCTACTCATGCGGCAATGGAGGGAGGTGACAAATACAACACCTAGTGAAATTTATTTTCCATCTTGCACTACAGAAATAAATGAAATAATCATAAAAAAACGTGCAAAAAAATATTTAATATTCTTCAGACTTCTTTTTAATTTAGCCTTTAAGAGAACCGGTCATGACGATAGTGTCACCAAGGACTCGTTAGTGAATGCCCCTTTAAATGCAAAGGCAGCTGGACAGGGTTGCAAAAATTATACCCCGTCATATAGTACTACCTCCAAATGGGAACATGCCAAATGCTAGTCTAGAGTGAGGAATAAGGTATGCCCTTCGTGTTATTCAAACCCCCCCTTGACAGAACAAGAATTGAACCTTTGCACTGCTAGGGGTTTGAAGTATGGTACCATAAGGATTATTTTTCTGCTACCTTTCACAACAACCTGAACAGATCTGCTGAATTTTACAATTAGAGCAGAGGCTAGAAATGGATACTGATTAAAATTCCTATATATTTGTGTATGATGCGGTCTGGATAAGACTGCCTTGCATATCTCAGTATAATGATGCTGCTATGCTCTGGGAAAACTGGTGCTGATACAAGGAAAACACAATCTGATGTAATGCACAAGGTCAATTGCACTACACCCTTAATCTCTTGATGATGTCTCCATGCCCCAGCATCATTTACATATAATCCTTACTTCTTACATTTAGTCACATTTTACATATTTGGAATCACTAAAGGGTGCAGCAATTAATGGAAAACATTTCTCGCACATATTCCATCATAAAACACATGTTAGTTCCTATCTATAAACACACACACACACACAGCTAGGAAAGCTCAGTTCATATTCAGAAATGTATGTCATCAAAAAAAAAATAATAAAAAAAAATAATGAATAAGCAAGAATAAGCCAAAGTCTCACTGTGTGCAGTAGTAAGCCTACATTCACATGGATGCACATGGGTGGCCACTAGCGAGAATCAATAGACTCTTGTTGGTGGTTTTAAAAGCTACCCGCGCATAACAAGGTTATTTTAAACCCCTTTCACATGGATACCTCCATGCAGCAGATTCTGCTTGCTCAGCAGGGGAGCAAGCTGAACGCCGCTAAGCAGGCAGATGACAGGTCCGTGTCCTCTTAGCTGTGCTGAGCAGACACAGTCCCGCTCTCCTCTATGCGGAAACTGGAGGGAAACAGACCACCTGTGTGTTTCTATCCAATCCGCCAGATCATGGATGGAAACACAGTACCACCATCCTTCTGGTTTTGGCAGACAGGATCAGATTGGATAGCTGTAAGTGTCAGCAGACATGTGTCCGCTAACATCCGCTGCTTCATAGAGGAGACTGCAAGGTCCAATCAGGTCCGCCTGAAAAACTAACAGGTGGATCTGAATGGACAGCCCATGTGAAAGGACCCTTAGGCCTGGTTCACACTTAGCACATTTTAGTGCGTATTCAGTTTTACAGAAAAACACTACAGTCCATTTAACATGGTTTCCTATGGATGTAATTCACATCTGTGCATGTTATAGAAAGGGCCAGGGATTTTTTTTCTGGTTCCATAGGACTTCAATGGATCAAAAATGTGTATTGGAAAAAAATAAAAAATGAAAAATGCACCTGGAATATGCAAACTGCAACCTGCAGTGAATCAGGCCTTATTAAACTGGAGGATGCAAAATCTAGTGCAGCTGTGTATGGTAGTCAATCAGCTTGTTCAATTAAAGTGGGTGTAAACCTAGTTACACCACTTTTACCTAGAGGAAAGCCTATAATAAAGCTTACCTGTAGGTACTGGAAATATCACCTGAACGGATTAGGAGATATTTACCAGACTTTTGCGCCAAGGTCATCGGCATACTGAAGAAAGAACACGATCATGCCGTTTCAAAAGGGCTTGAGCCGTAAACCGGCAGCTCCCGCACGCATGCGCGGGGATGACATCATGCGACCCTGGCCAGTCACAAAGCCGGAGTCCATGGGAAAAAAAATTGTACCTTTACAACCCCTTTAAGCACATCTGTTGTAAATTAGGGGCATATTTTTGCACCAGAAACAGCATACAGTCACCTATATCAATGAACGACTGTACACAGGTATAGGTCATACCTGCATAATCTAAAAACAAAAGCCACATTTGGGGGATTTACATTCATGTGCATAAGATTCCAGCGTCTGCATGCATGAAGCCTTAGGCTGTACACATAGTGTTGTCTACTTGTGTTGGATAGGATTCAGAGTCCAGCTGCAGGATACCGTTGCAGATTGCCAGCACGGAAAGTAGGTATGAATAAGGCAGGCACATTCCCAGCACATGCGTCTCGGATCAGCTGATACACGAAAAGACATCTGGCCAAAACACAGATGGACTAGAAAGGCATTAAACGTTATAACCATTTAATAGTAGAAACCGCCAAGGCCTTCTGAGAGTGCCAGAACGCTCTTCATCAGGGTTAACAGAATAATAACGCACAGTTTGACCTCAGAGAATCATCCTGGAACAGGTCCGTCTTAAACATACCATCCGCCCATCACTTGCAGGCCTGATGGTTTACTGCAGCTGGTCTTCAGGATGATGACATTACTCCCAAGCTATGTGAATGTTACACAAATATGCAACTCAGTAACAATGTGAGCTGATGGGAACACATTTGTGCTTTTAACTCCTTGTTTACCAGTCACTATTGCACTTAGCGTTGTACGCTTCCATAATAAGAATTCCACGGCAGCACAATTGGGTATAAATTTAGGTACCTACTCATGAAGAAGAATAATCATTCTTAAAAAACGCACAACGCTGCACCTGAATCATTCCGACCTTATTATCTCTATAAATATTAAATGCAACGTTAAACCCATTTAATAGAAAATATAGAGCAGCATGCTGGATGCGAAGATGTACAGATGCAGGCAGCATGCTAATGATCTCATTAAAATGCATAGAGCAGATTACATGCAATCTAAGGCTGGGGAGACTCCGCTCCAGACTGTTTACACAATGTCAAAATTAGCCAAGAGTTTTCGTGAGTGGGTGGAGGGAAGGAAGCCTCTGCACAACAACCTTGTCATGGAACGCCCACCTCTGTCAAATTACAAATCTGTAATGGCCGAAGGGACAAAACATTTCTTTGGGATACTGAGATCTAGGACACCTGCCAGGCAACTAATTGGTTCATTTGAAACAGCCTGATTTTTTTTTTTGCATTAGCCAAAATTACGTCCCCAGAAAACCACATATATCTCCATCAAGTCTTCCCATTACAATGTTATATATGGAGTTTTATAGAGTTTTTTCCCCCCCCTTTTATAAATATATATTTTTCTCAAAAGTCTTTGTAGATTAAAGAAGAGTGATAAACATACCTGTTCTGAAATGCAACCAAAAGTCGAGGGTCCAAAATATTTTCCTCTGGTTCCCATGTGTTATACCTAGACAGTACAAGATGAGAGGTCATGTTCCGGCATGGTATGCGAGATAGAGATATAGATACATACATACATACATACATACATACACACACACACACACACACACACACACACACACACACAATGTAGCTCTATTCCGAAATGGCCTAGAAACAACGGGATATTGGACGCAAGCCTAGACCCGACAAAATAAAATCTTGCACATCAGTAAAAACCTTTTCTCCGGCCATCCTCCCAACTCTTCTGAATTGGCCTATAAAATTGAGTTATTGGATAGAAATAGCCTAAACCGTACAATATTGTTCCATCATATTATTAAAGGGGTTGTAAAAGGTAAAAAAAAAAATTATATATATATATATATATATATATATAAAGTTTTTCCTAATTAGCTTCCTTTACCTTAGTGCAGTCCTCCTTCACTTACCACATCCTTCGATTTTGTTTTAAATGTCCTTATTTATTCTGAGAAATCCTCACTTCCTGTTCTTCTGTCTGTAACTCACCACCGTAATGTGAGGCTCTCCTTGGTGTGGAGTGTCGTGCCTTCCCCCTCCCTTGGGCAACAGGGGAGTCAGGATGCCCACTAACACACAGCTCCTTTCTCCATCTGCAACATAGAGAGTGTCCTGACTCTCCTGTAGTCCAAGGGAGGGGGCGAGCATGACACACTCCACACCAGGGAGAAAGCCTCACATTACTGTGTGGAGTTTCAGACAGAAGAACAGGAAGTGAGCATTTCTCAGAAGAAATAAGGACATTTAAAATGGAGGAGGATTGCACTAAGGTAATTGGAAGCTATTTAGGAAAAAATAAATTTACCTTTAAAACCCCTTCAAGTATAAACCTCTTCTCCATTCATACAATTTAGAACTCTTCTAAATTGATCTATAAAATGGGATTATAGGAAAGTACTAGGCTAGACCAACCAAAGTAAAAAATGTATTCATGTTCCATCATGGTATTCACTATAAACCTCCATCCATACAACCTAAAACTCTTCTGAATTGGCCTATAAAATGGAAATATTGGATAGTACTAGCCTATATTGAACAAAAAATAAAGTTCATTCGTGTTCCATCATGGTATGAAGTATAACATTTCTGCTCTATCCATACAACCCAGAAGCCTTCTAAATTGGCCTATAACATGGAAATATTGGACAGCACCAGCCTAGACCACACAATATGAAATTCATTACTGTTCCATCATGTTATTCACTCTATAGGGCCCGTGTGTACAGCAGATGGTCCGACCAAAAAAGGTCTGCCGATCAGCACCCGATCAGTTGCTGAGAGCACTGACAGGTGTGTTCTGGCAGGGGGCGTCCCCTTGTCAGAACACAAAAGCTCAATGGGGGAAGATATCTGTACTGACATTGGATAGTTAGTACAGTGGCTCCTCTCTTCAGTTTTTTTCGTTCAGCCCACTGGTTTGAATGAGATAAAAACTACTGGTGTGTACTAGGCTTTAAGATGGCCATGCATTATACACTTTTCTTATTCCATTTCCTTTAGATTTATCTTTAACTATGTAGTGGAAGGGCCTGCCCGATTGGATACTAATTGAAAGTGTTTAGGTTTGACCTTATATGGTTTTAGTAAATCTGAAAAGGAAAATTGTATAATGTATGGCCAGCCATAAAAACTCTTCTCCATCCATACAACCTAGAACTTTTCTGAATTAGCCTATAATACTGCAACACTGGACAGCACTACTCAAGACTGTACAAAATGAAACAAATTCATGTCCCATTCACTATAAAGTCCTTCTTCCCCTAGACAATCTAGTTCTTTTTTTTAAAGTTGGGATACTGTACCCTAAAGATTGTATAAAAGCAAACCTATACTTCAAAACTCACATTTGCACTAATGCACCCATCCTCTCTGCAAACTGAAGAAGATGTCCTTTTATTTTTAATTAAAATCCAGTCCCAGACTAGGCCAGGATGGTGTGTACTACAGCCAGAGCCTCCTGGGATATCTAGATCAGACATCCCAGGAGGCCTCGCCATCCACAGAGCAGCAGGAGGAGGGCAGACCTGGTGGCCACGTCATCAAGGGGACAGCTACAAGAACCCGGAAGAGGCAGCTCCCTGATAATGTCATAGGGGAAGGTGAGTTACAACAGGATAATGCTGGACAGGCGTGTATGCCAATTGAGGACAACCCAGTATCACCAGCAAGAGGGGGGTTAAAAGGAAAAGTGAAATCCATCTGTAGTGTATGTTGCATCATTGAAGTCAGTAAAAAAACATTTCTTCATCTATATAATATACCTCTGTTCTGAATTGGCCCAAAAAAATAAAATAACACACTCCATCTAGAAGAAGACAAGAGTTCAAGTAATCAACCTATATATACACTAGAAGCCAGGGGATCAAGTAATCAGATCTCAAATAAGCCAATGGATCAAGTAATCATCTCTTATATACAAGACAGGGGATCAAGTAATCATCTTATAAACAAGAAGACAGGGGACCAAGTAATCGGCTCATATACAAGAACCCAATGGATCAAGCAATGATCTCTTGTATATAAAAAGCCAAGGTCTCTAGTAAACATCTAGTATATAAGATTCTAGGGGATCACACAATTATCTTTTCTATATAGGAAGCCCAAGGATCTACCTACCACCTTTTATAAAATAAGAACACAGGGGATTGAAGTCAAGAGATCTACTTGGCATCTTTAATATAAAAGAAGCCAAGAGATTAAGTTATTATCTTTTATATAAAAGAATCCAGGGGATGGAGTAATCATCTTCCACATTTGGGATACAAGTCCAATAATAGGGGTGATCTGTAACAGACTCTTGCTCGGTAAGTCAGGGGAATAAGTAGTGATCAATACATCACCCCCATCAAATCATTCTCTGCAGCTATTACCAGCTATTATTTTGTACCACCACCCCCTCCCTTTAGACTGTAAGCTCTACGAGCAAGGCCCTCCTGTACCTTTTGTATTGAACTGTACTGTAATTGTGTTGTCCCCCGTAAACTGTTGGCACTATATAAATCGTGTATAATAATAATAATAATAAATCCAGACTTCACTGAGCCCAGATCTGTGGAAATATTAATCCTGATTGGATTGTATGGGGGAGTGCAATGTGCGCACTGTCAGCACCCCCACCCAGCTAATGATCCTCATTTACAGGGAAGCCATGTAAGGTGACATGCTTCTGGAATAACGAGCACTCCTAGAGAAGAGAGGCAGGAAAAGACATTCCATCCTAGGCAAAAGGCAAACTCCCAACCCCCTACAGGGCTGACATCCAGCCAGACCAACACCGGTTCTGCCTGTCTGATCCCGAGGAGGAGATCCTGTACATAGAATAGAGGATCTCAGGACACCACACCACAGGAAGAAATAATAATAATAATAAAATTCAGGATCTCAGGATCTGTCTGTGCCAAGGCTCCCAACACTACACCAGGGGAAGAAATACTAAATAAAATGTATGAGCTCAAGACATGCCTCCCTCGCAATGACTGCTTGTGGAATAATAATAAGATGTAATAGACCCCATGCCAATAATTTTGATAATAATAATTTTGATATTAATAATACTTTTGATAATAATAAAATTGATGACGAGATGTAATAGTCAGACCCCATGCCATGTGTGATCCCCTCCCTGCATCTGATCGCTTGTCTGCTGGATGGTAAGAATACATTTTGATATTAATAAAGAATAAATTGATGATGAGGTGTAATAGTCAGAACTCCCATGCCATGTGTAGTGATGTGATCCTCTCCCTGCGTCTGATCGCCTGTCTGCTGGATGGTGTTAATAATAATAATAATAATAATAATAAATAATTCTAATGATAATATTGATAATAATAATTGGGGTGCGATGATGGGATCGGAGTTCCGGATGATTGGACTTACTTGGATGACCATCCCCTCCATTTCACCAGGTATTCCACTCGTCCCTGGGAGAAGAGAAGACATAATCAATAAATAATATTGATGATGATGAGGGTGCCCCCCCGCGTGCCCCCTCTCCCCGGGTCCCATGCCGTACCTTGCGGACTCTCTTCTTGTCGATGCTCTCTACAGCGAAGACATGTTCCCCGGCGGCCGGGAGCTCCATGCCTGCTGTTGTCGGACGGTGCTGGGGAAGGCCGATCTCCCCGGGGTGACATGTACCCGGACTCCGCCGTTTCCCTCTCCCGCTCCCTCTGCCGTCACTCCAGCTCTTCCCTGCCGGAGTCCGCTCTGTAATGTCAGGGGGCGGGCCTTGCAGCTGTCACCGAGCAACCGCGGCTGGCGCTGATTGGGGCTGGCCCTTTAGAGCTCCGCCCCCCAGCGCTGGAAGAAGATGGGGGAAGGGAGAGAAGTGAAGCCATGGCTGGAGCGGGTCTCTATCGCATCCGATTTAAAAATACACCGACACGGGTCGGGGCCCCCGGGATCGGCGGGATGTGGGGCCCTTGTGTGCTCCCCTCCCCTCCCCCCCAGTACTACACACAACACATGGCGGGGACAGGAGAGGCATCAATATGGAGGAAGACCGGTCCCCGACAATAAATGTCTGATCCGTACACACCGATCTGATGTATAAAACAGCCCGACCCCATGTGTCCCCCACACACCACCGCCCTCCATATAACAACTACATATAATAATAATAATATAATAAATATTTATTACAAGTAAGAATGTATAAGAAATAGGAGTTATAATAAATCTATGGGTGTCCGATCAGTGAGAGACCAGCCCTTCTATGAAGGAATGTGTCCATACATGGGGCGATCACACCTCCTCCATCCGATCACCTACATACACCCACCTGAGACCATCCAAATCCCGATCTATGTCTAATCACATTCCGATCATCACACCGATCACCTCCTATACACCACCCACACATATATCCCCGATATTATCACCATCATAATAATATCATAATAATCAATATTGTGTGATTAAAGGAGATATAAATATATACACCGTGTATGACAGGACAGTGTATATTACCGGCATATACACCGGGGGTGATATCTTCTGTATATTCGGGGAGAGAAATTCCTTACATTCCACCATGTATGATGTGTGGTTTGTATACCAGACTACATACATGGGGGATCTCCTATGATCGGTGTATGGAGGGGAATCAAGGGGATCATCATGGTATATCATGTATTACAGTGTACATTGGTATCACGAGTTCCAAATATATCCCGTGTGCTGTGTGAATATGATTATATCATGTATTACTGTGTGCTGTGTGTGTGATTATATCATGTATTACACATGTACTGTGTGCTGTGTGTGTTATTATTATTATATCATGTATTACACATGTGCTGTGTGTGTGATTGTTATATCATGTATTACACATGTACTGTGTGCTGTGTGTGTTATAATTATATCATGTATTACACATGTGCTGTGTGTGTGATTATTATATCATGTATTACACATGTACTGTGTGCTGTGTGTGTGATAATTATATCATGTATTACACATGTACTGTGTGCTGTGTGTGTGATTATTATATCATGTATTACACATGTACTGTGTGCTGTGTGTGTGATTATATCATGTATTACACATAGGGTGACCACATTTCCATACAGCCATTCAGGGACACCCCCCCCCCCCCCGCAAGCAGCGGTCGGTGACATCACAAGGAGGCAGTGCCGCCATATGACGTGGCCGAGAGGCCCCGCCCCTTACCTATTTAAGCATGTGTTTCATGTATGGAAGCCCAACATTGCAGCTGCAGGCAGCCACTTAGATTCACAGAGTGTAATTGTTCTTGCGATGTTGGGCTAACATACATGAAACAAATGCTGTTTATCTCTAAGGAACTAAAGTTGTATATAAAACCCTGTACTTTATACCACAAAAGAAATACAAATGACACAAGGGATCTGGGGTAAAAACTGCACATACACTGACCTACCCGACTACTACACTGACCTACTGTACCTGATCCCTACACTGACCTACCTGATCCCTACACTGACCTAATTGATTGCTGCATTGAAATACCTGACCACTACACTAACCTGATTCCTACACTGACCTACCTGATCATTACACTGACCTACCCGATTCCTACCCCGTCCATTGGGGGAGCATGTCAGATCCTCAGCTCTAAGGGACTAATTCTGGGACCTGTAGTCCTTCATTAGGAGGATGAGGCCAGTGGCAGACTGGCAGTGCTGGGGCATGGGTTAAGTGGCAGTGCTTGGGAAGGGATGGGATCACTAACTCACTTGCTGTCACCTGTTAGTGTCCATTTGGGAGGGGAGAGGGGCTTGGTGAGGGTGGGAGAAGGGGTGAGAGAGAGAGAGAGAGAGAGAGAGAAGGGGTGCGGGAGAGAGAGAGAGAGAGAGAGAGAGAGAAGGGGTGCGGGAGAGAGAGAGAGAAGGGGTGCGGGAGAGAGAGAGAGAAGGGGTGCGGGAGAGAGAGAGAGAAGGGGTGCGCAAGAGAGAGAGAGAGAGAGAGAGAGAGAGAGAGAGAGAGAGAGA